>NC_066568.1:8632468-8649968 GCF_024679095.1 Eriocheir sinensis
CTAATTAAAAAAAAAGTTAACATTGTAAAAGTTTTAGATATTGCATAACAAAAATAGTATGTTTCCTTTTACCAGTATTATTATTCAAGAGTTTAATCAGAATTGAGATATTAAAAACAACTTAATATATCTAAATTATTACACATCATGTCCATTCTAAAGATCGCATTGAAAATGAGTGTGTGTTTACTTTTACAAACTCACATTTAACAGTTTGAGATTGTATTGATTGTAAGTATTGAGAACTTTAAAAACTTACTTAACGTATCTAAATTATTCAACATCATGTACTACGTTTCAAAGATTGCACTGAAAATAAAAGTGTTTGTTTCATTTTACAAGCTTTCATATTCAACTGTATGAGATTGTACGTATTGATTGTAAGTATTGAGATCTTTAAAAACATACTCAATGCAGCCATGTACATTATCTCACATGTCCGCTGTAAAGAATGGATTGAAAGTAAGAGTGTACTTTTATATTTTTACTAACTTTCACAAGCTCCAAGGGCCAACGTGACGGAGATGAGCACCAAGGCCACGAGCAGCTACAGCTATAGCATATGCACCCGACTTTACCTTGCCTTCATTTACAGAAGAGTAGTCAGTTAATCTAAATTCCAAAACGCGGTAAACATCATATTCACTTTTTCTCAGTTTTTATTATGCGTATATATATATTTTTTTACTGTATTTTATTTTCCTCAATAAAATTATAATCAAAAGCGAACGTGTGGGTTGTGACAGGTGTTGTTGTTGTTGTTGTTGTTGTTGGTAGGCACGAGGTTGTCCATGAGAGAGAGAGAGAGAGAGAGAGAGAGAGAGAGAGAGAGAGGGGGGGGGGGCACTATAAAATATTTGCGTTGCGGTGCCAAGAATGTACCCACGTCACAGGTTGCTTGGAGAGAGAGAGAGAGAGAGAGAGAGAGAGAGTAGTGGCACAGTAATCCAGATCACGAATACTGAAAAACAAATTATAGCAATTAAAAAAAAAGATAAATTAGCATAATATAAAAACGGTTTACTAGAGAAATTATATATATGAATTTATAAAGAATCGTTTTTATTATTATTATTATTATTATTATTATTATTATTATTATTATTATTATTATTATTATTATTATTATTATTATGATTGTTAAAGTTTCTATATTTTTTTCTTGTAAAAACTACCTATCTTTACTACTTTTAAGCCTCCTACGACTTTTACTACTACTACTACTACTACTAAACGCATTCCATCACTGGTAACATAAACCTCCTACAACTTCTACTACTACTTCTACTACTACTACTACTACTACTACTACTACTACTACTACTACTACTACTACTAAACACATTCAATCACTGGTAACTGAAGCACCTCCCAAACTCGAAAAAAACAGAAACAAACAGGAACATAAGATCGGCATAAGATAAGGAAACATGGCTGAACTTTTCCTTGGGTTCGCTTGTTCCAATACTTTAAGACTTGTAATTCTAATGCTGTTCTTCATCTAGTGTGTCTCCTTTTTTCTTGTTACTTCAGCTTCCTCTACCTGTGAGTGTGTGTGTGTGTGTGTGTGTGTGTGTGTGTGTGTGTGTGTGTGTGTGTGTGTAAAGCCGGATTCTCTCTGTGAAAAAGTACTTATAAACAGAATCCAAACCTCTGTTCATATCTTTACATTAAATTTGATCCATTTCTTCTGGAGGGAATGAAGTGCCCTTCGAATTCAATCCTTTATAGAATTGCTACATATAGGTTTGAATTCCATGTCTTAAGTGTTCAATTCTTTATAAATGACATAGAGGTTTGGATTCCATGTCTAAGTTATTAAATTAAGTTCAGTACACATAAATGATTGGAATTAAGTGTTCACCTACAAAACGAAGCTAAATATGTCTAGAACTCAATTCTATATCGAATATTGCATAAAGAATTCATTTTTTTATGTTGTTTTTCATCCACAAGAGCGATATATATGTGTTTAGAACTCAATCCTTTATCGTGTAACATATAGAGAATTGAGTTGTATGCTTCAGCCATATACTTTAATACAGTATGCATGTAGGCTTGAAATCTATATATGTGTTGTTTTACTTACAATAATAACCTGTGTTTATTTGGAGTTCAGTACAATAATAACCTGTGTTTATTTGGAGTTCAGTCCTTTATATACGTATATTTATAAGTTTAAAGGACTGAATTCAATGTCCAGTGGCCGTACGTACTGCAAGCTCTCCCTCACCAAGAAATGTTAGAAATTGCACAATGAATTAATACTGACATTATTTTGACAGTTTTTCGTCTCGTTCAATTCCAAATATACTTATGTCAACTACTTTTTATCGGACTTTTTTCACCGTACTATAACTGTCAAAGAAGATAGAGGACTAAATTCAATGTCCAGTGGCCGAATTGCAAGCTCTTCCTCACTTAGAAATGTTAGTTAGTATTGACAAATGAAAAAAAAAAGAAAAAAGGCGGCATCATTTGAATAGTGTTTCGTCTTTGTTTCTACATATACTTCACCTCTAATTTATATTTTATTGGCCTTTTTAAGCCACACTATTACTGCCAGAGAAAATACAGGTGTTGGATGTAGCCATTAACCCGGGAAAGTGATTCATAGAGAGGTCGTAGGGAATGGCGTCTGGCTCACTGATAGCATTGGAATTGATCACAGAACAAGTGTGCGAGCATTTCTAAATTCCTCGCTGGTTCAGTGTTGCTTAATGCTGAAAGTTATTGATTTTATTTCAGCTTTAATTAAATGGTGGTTCAGCCTTTTTAAATCTTCTTTCTCTAGATATCAGTTCAATAATACTAATAATGAGTCTGGCCGATTGATTATGGAGGAATTGATCACTAAACGAGTATATTTCTTATTTAATGTTGAGAGATGATAATTTTGTCTCAATATCAAAAGGTGGTTCAGGCTATTTTAATCTTGTTCCTCTTGACATCCGTTCAATAATAATGATGATAAAGCGTCCGACTGATTAATAGTGTTGGAAGTGGTCACAAAAAGAGTCTTTCTTACCTGGCGTTGAGAGATAGTTTATTTTTAATTCAATTTTAAAAGGTGATTCAGCTTATTTTAATTTTGTTTCTCTTAATATCAAATAATAATAATAATAATAATAATAATAATAATAATAATAATAATAATAATAATAATGAGTTTGGCAGATTGATAATGTTGGAAATGATCACTTAAGGGAATCTGTTTCTTACTGTTGAGATGGTTCATTTTTCACTCAATTTTAAGAGGGGGTTCAATCCATTTCAGTCTTCTTTCCCTTGGTATCAGTTTAATACTCTTGTGTCAACGAGCGGAGAGCTTGTAATACGGGGGTGAGGATACATAAGAGATTGGATTCTGTTCGTAAATTTTATTGCTTACAAACTTCAGCGTAATCATCAGTATAGAATCCAGTCCTTTATAACATACTTTATGGAGGATTCGATACTTTTCCAAGCTTCAGCGTAATCATAGATATAGAGTCCAATCCTTTATAAGATACTACAGGGAGGATTCGAAACCTTGAAAGCTTCAGCGTAATATTCATCGTTTTCTTCGTTGATATCGGTTTATAAATGTCCTGCGTCTTACTATTAACGACGGAGAGCTTGTAATATGGACGTGAGTATATGCATAAGAGGCTGGAATCTGTTAATGTTGTTTTGACCTACAAGCTTAAGAGTTAATCCTAAGTTTAAGAGTCCAATCTTCCCTATAAAGCCAGTCATGCAATAGGAGTGTGGCCACCTTCATCACGGACGCTTTTTTTCTTTTTTTTATATATATATACAGCAAGGGAGACAGCTCAAGGACAATGGTACAAAAAAGGCGCAAAAAAGCCCGCCAGGCACACTCCGCGATATTCAAATTAATGATGATGAAATTTTTTGGGGTTGATATGATCAGGATCTTGAAGAAGTACCCAAAACACACACACACACACACACACACACACACACACACACACACACACACACACACACACACACATAAAAAGAGACGTATTAACATCAGTTTGAATTTACCGCGACTCTTTCCTGTGATGAAGGTGGCCACACTTGCCTATTCTTAGACGTTATAACCTACCGTATAGAGAGGATTGGATACCATGTCAAGAGCGATCGCATGAGCAACCACGCACACTAACATCCTTTTCTCTCTCCTCTTTCCTCCATGTTGCTGGGCAGGTGGCAAGAACCAACGCCGGGGAGAGAAAATAACACCCTCCTTACCTCCCATATCTCCCTCCCCCGTTCCCTCCCTCCCCTCCCTCCCCTGGCTCGTCCCTAACCATGAAAGCCTGGTGTTGAGTCATGGCCGCCACCACCCCCCTGATAGCCATGGTGAGTACGGGAGAGTATATTATTATTATTTTTTTTTATATAATTATCATTGTTTTCAGCATACTTAATCATCATTATTACTATTTCTCATTATTACTATTTATACTATTGCTTCCTGTTTTCTTTTTCTTTCTTCTTCTTCTTCTACTACTGCTACTACTACTACTACTACTACTACTACTACTACTACTACTACTACTACTACTACTACTACTACTACTACTACTACTACTACTACTACTGCTGTTACTACTATTACTTTGCTGCTACTACTACTTATTTTATACTACTACTACTACTACTACTACTACTACTACTACTACTATATCATCAGTGTTGATTCATAGCTTTAGTTCACGAGCATCATTCAGAAGGTTGCTTGTTGCTATACGCGTGTTTTCATAATTATACAACAAATATAATATGATGTACCTGTTGTTTTGTTTCCTCTTATGTATAAAATGTTACTTATTAATAGTAGGTCAGAATGGAATCACCACCACCACCACCACCACTATTACCGCGCGACCATCACCATTACCTGTATCATCACCCCGCCCCACCACCACCAACACTCCATCATCATTACCAGTATCACCCCCCCCCCCCCCCCCCACACACACACACACCACCACCACCAACACTCCATCATCATTGCCAGTATCACCACCCCGCCCCACCACCACCACCACTATCACCGCGACCAACACACCACCACCACCACCACCACCACTATCACCGCGACCAACACACCACCACCACCACCACCACCACTATCACCGCGACCAACACACCACCACCACCACCACCACTATCACCGCGACCAACACACCATCATCACCACTCGGTCAATCAGCCAGTTAGAATACATTACTTGCACGTCATTCACCACCATCACCACCGCCATCACCACTTAAGATCAATTTGGACATTGCTACATTTCTTACCACCACCACCATCATCACTGCTGCCACCACGATCTGTACCCACTGCTCTTCATCTGTTATTCTACATTAATGATTTGGACACAGGAATTAGTAGTGTTGTCAGTAATTTTGCGCATGATACAAAGATCGGTAGAGTAATTGAGTCGGATCAGGACGCTAGTGCTCCCCAAGATGAACTAAACAGACTGTATGATTGGGCGGGGAAGTGGCAGATGGAGTTCAATGTCGGGAAGTGTATATTTTTTAGCATAGGTAGGAATAACCCTTCAAAACATTATTGCTTAAATGACACTCCCATAAGCAGGTCTGGGTGCGAGAGGGATTTTAGGTGTCTTAGTAAGCCCTGATCTCCGTCCAAGGGCACAATGCATTTAGGCAAGAAATCGTGCAAACAGGGTACCGGATTATATTTCCAGGAGCATAAGCAGCAGAAGCGCCGAAGTCATTCTCAGCTATATTTAGCAGTTCTGGTCACCTTACTATAGAATGGACATCAAGATGTTAGAATCAGTATAGAGGAGAATGACAAAAGATGATTCACGAGTTGAAAAATTTGCTTCATGAGGACAGACTTAAACATTTAAATCTGTATTCTCTGGAAAGGCGAAGGGTGCGAGGAGACTTGATCGAAGTTAATAAATAGATGAAAGGCTTCAATAAGGGGGATGTTAATAAGGTTGAGGCGGTACTACGAGAGCCGGGCAGGACACGTAGTAATGGGTTTAAGTTGAAAAAAATCAAATTCACCAAGGACATAGGCAAAAATTGGTTCACCAACAGAATGGTAGATAAGTGGAACAGGCTTAGCAGTCATGTTGTGAGTGCCAACACAATAGTCACATTAAGAAAAAAAGATTAAATGAATTCATGGACGTTAGGTGGGGTTAGGTTGACGGGAGTTAACGTTTTCGGGTCCAGCGGCCTCTTGCATGCTGCTTACGTTCTTATGTTCGAATGTTCTGTCCTCACCACCACCATCACCACCACCATCACCACTTATCTTTCCCATCACCACCACCATCACCACCACCATCACCACTTATCTTTCCCATCACCACCACCATCACCACCACCATCATCACTTCTCTTTCCCACTTTCCCATCACCACCACCACTCACATCACCACTACCACCACCACCACCACTACCACCACCACCACCACCACCACCACAACTACTACTACTACTACTACTACTACTACTACTGCTGCTGCTTCTACTACTACTGTTACTACCACTACCAACACCAAGATCCTTACCCTCTCCTCACCACCAATAAAGTCCACCATCACCACTTAACCACCACTCACCCCCACCCCCTCAACCCCCCAGGGTCACCTCGGCCTGGCGTGCGGCGGTGAGGGCGTGGACCCGATGTTGGACGACCATCCCCTCTACCTGGAAAGCTTCTCACGCCTGCACTATGAGCTCATGACGGGCGACGGGCCGCTGCCCCTGCCCCTGCGCCGGTACATTGCCATGATGGTGAGTACTGGTGTGTGTGTGTGTGTGTGTGTGTGTGTGTGTAACCTTCCTGTGTACGTGTGTGTGTGTATTGGTACCTGTGTGTGTGTGTATGTGCCTGTGTGCTGTGTGTGTTTACCTTCCTAACCTAATCTAACTTTCCTCTATCTATGTGTGTGTAGTCTTCCTGTGTACATCTGTGTGTGCCTGTGTGTTGATATGTGTGTATGGGAGAACGTCAGCTTTAGTTCCACAGGTGTTTTGATGCAAGTATTTCGTCTGCGTTTAGTCGTTTAAATCGCAGGAAGATGAACAGAAAAAAAAAATTGGGTTTGTTTACCGGTATGTGTGTGTGGGGGGGATACCAAGCTAGCTAATGCAGAAGGTGGCCAGGTAAGTTGTGTGTTTATTTGTGCTTCATTTTTTCCCGGCCCGGCCAGTCGGCGTGCAACCCACCTAGCTGTTCATCCTTTCGGGCTTGTCGATAAAAGGGTACCTGGGGAAACCTGGGGAAGGTGTCTGTGATAACCCGGATACCACACTGGCCCTGTGTCCCGGGGTGATGGATCAAGAGCCAATGCGACAGAGATAAGCACCGAGGCCATGTGCAGCTATAGCTTATGCCCCCAACTTTACCTTTTACCTTTTAATATTAAGCACAACCCATTAAGCATCGAAGCCCCCTCACACTCTTGTCACACCAATCATTATAATCGCTCGTCTGTGTATTTTTAAGCGGTCAGTTAAGTTTATTTTTTTATAGTGTCCCGTCAGCACATCCGCGAACTCTCTACGGCATGTGGTCCCCGGGTGAAGACGCTCGGGTGCAGCTCCTAACTAACCATGTGGAAAGTACTTTCATTATGATTCCTTTACAAAGTTACTCTTGATGTTCCCTCCAGATCTTACCTAACCTAAGTTAACTTACCCCTATCCAAACCTTACCTAACCTAACCTAACCTAACCTAGCTTCCTTACCCTAACCTAACCTAAGCCCTATTCAAAGCTTACCTATCCTAACCTAACCTAAGCCCTATCCAAAGCTTACCTCCTACCCTACCCAACTCATCCCAACCCAACTCAAACTCTCCTATCGTAACCTGACCTATTCAAGAGAGGGCACCAAATACACGTAGAGACAACAGAAATACGCGTCCTGTCTGTGTTTTTAAGCTGGTAGGCAAGGTGAAGGAGTATAATCAGTGTCCCGTCAAGAGCGAGGCTGGAGGGCGAGGGGGTACGGGGACAACAAGACTCTGAGGTAGGCATTGTGTGACGCTTCCACCTCTCACATCAACTATTTACAAAGGCCGAAAAGGAGATCAGTCGGGTTCTCATGAGTGTTTCCTCAGGTTCACGGCACATAATAAGGATCACACTACCACCAGGGTCATAAAACTACACATGGAAATGCCCAAAACTCCTACGAAAAAAAGCTTTGTCAAATATGGGAACTTGGGTGCTGAAATGTTACGTTAGGTTAGGTAAGTTTTGAGTATAGGGATAAGTTAGGTTGGGGTAGGGTATATATAGGGAAGGTAGGTTAGGTTAGATAGTCGGTGGTAGGGAGTGCTCATACTGCTAGTTGGTCCCCGGGTAAAGGAAAAAACAATACCCGTCAAGGTTATTTTATTACAGAAATGCATACAGGTCATTAGAACAAACAAAACACACAAAAGACGTTGTTGAGTGTATATGCGTGTATGTGAATGTTGTGTAGTGTAGGTGACATATAAGTGTTGGTGTATGTGTGGAACAATATGTATAAGAGAACTGTAGCAGGATGAGAACAGACAGTAGAAGATAAACAAGTAACAAGAAAAGTAAACAATTAGGACGCACAAAACGGCCGCGACAATGACAACACTAACACGACGAAACAAGAGAGTCTACGTTGTAGCACTCCATTTTCCGTTGTCACATCGGAGGAGAGCACGCGACCGTTTATAGGGGTAACTGCTACAAGGTTAGGTTTGGATAGGGGTAAATTAGGTAAGGTCAGGTAAGAATATGGGTCCAGCAAGGTGTAGGAGTATAGATAGTGTTCCGTCAAGAGCGAGGTTTGAGGGTTAGACTGCAGGGACAACAACAAGGCTCCGAAGGCCACGCAGCGCTATAGTATCTACGTTTTCGGCCTCCTTTTTGGGACATGAACATCCGCGCTAGACTTATCCCCGCCCGCTTCCCCCCACGCTGCGAGAAGGACAGTGATATTTCGTCCTTGTCCGTTTGTCTCTTTGTCTGTCTGTCTGCCTGTCAGTATCTCTGTCTCTGCTCATTTGGCTTTGTCTGTCTTTGTCTGTCTGTCTGCCTGTTTCTCTATTTCGTCTGTGTCTGGCCATTAGGCTGTCTATAGGTTTGTGTCTGTCTGTTCATGTCTGTCTGTCTGTATCCTGATCTGTCTGTTAATCTATTTGTGTTACTGCTCATCTGTCTGTCCGTGTCTGTCTGTCTGTTTGCTTGTCTTTCTATGTTCATCTGTCTGTCTGTCTATTTATGTCTCTGCTCATGTCTGTCTATCTGCCTGCTTGCCTGTCTGTCTGTCTGTCTGTCTGTCTCTTTCTCTGTCTGACTTTCTCACTCTTTTACCGATATATCTCAGAAACGGATTAACACTCACTAGATCCACATGAAAACATCCTTAGGCGAATATTTTAAAGTGGCCTACGATTCAAAACACTGATTAATACTAACTGAGATTAATATTGAGTGAATGATGGAGAATAGATGAGGAAAAACTGACACTGAAAGACTTAAAACGACGACCTGGATAAGTCCACCCGTGCATTGAGGGCAGCTAGAGCATTATCAGTAAGTGGTCCGGCCCTTACCGTGAATGCTTAAGAATATGTCTACCCGGAGGGGGTTACAGTTTGTTGCCTCCCGCGGGGGTGGTCAGGCTCAGTGAAAAAAAATCACGAAAAGATACTGCCCAATACGCTACTTAGCTGACATTTAATAGTTTCTACGATAACATTAGACATTTTTTACTCTACAAGTGTCATACAAAGTTGCATCTACACCGCCACTGTGGACAACAAACCAATTTTATTTTTAATTTATTGTTCCTTGTTGGTTCTCAGTCACGAACAGGATATAATTTAGTATTCATCAAGCAGTGAACACTTTATTACTCACGCCTCCGTGGTGCAGTGGTTAGCGCGTTTAGCCACGTATCCGCGGGCCTGGGACACAGGTCACCCAACTGTTCATCCTCCCTTTCGCGCTGGTCAATAAATGGGTACCTGTGGAAAACTGGGGAAGGTAAACTGTGTTAACCCGGTTGTCACACTGGCCGTGTGTCCCGGGGTGATGGGTTCTTAGCCGCCACAATCTCAAGGGCCGGAGATGAGCACCGAGGCCTCGCGTAGCTATAGCGTATGCCTCCAACTTTGCTACAACGAAGACGCAGTGCAAGGCGTACATACCCAGCATGCATCACCTCAGCGGTGGTCCGTGACCACTCCGTGTATCCGCATTTCCTTAATTGTTGTTTTCGTTTACGCAAAACAAAATATACGTCGTAAGTCGCGAAATATCTTGGGCGCGGCGCCGAGCACGCACGGCGGCGACGCGATGGCTGCGGCGCATGGAGACTAGAAGGCAAGGTAAAATTGGGGGCATATGATACATCTGCGCTTTGCCTCGGTGCTTATCTCCGTCGTATTGCCCTGTGGTGGGAAAAGAAAAATCTTACTCAGGGACATACCACTATATTACATCATTACAACTAAGGTCCATATTCTTAAACGTACCGGGCTCCCATTACGACTGTTTTCCAAGGCCACAGAGAAGACACACGGAGTTTTCATGTGTGATTTTTCCGGTTCAAGGTGCAGAAGTTGGGTCAGACTATCGCGAGGACTACAAAACAGTCCATGACAATCCCAGCAAAGCCTACGAGAGGCTTCTCAAACAGGCGAACTGAGGCGCCGAGATGTTTAAAAATGGGGGCTTGGTTGCTTTTGTTAGACGCATGGCCTTGTTTAGACGCTTCCACCTCGCACAGCAACTATTTCTAAAGTCCAAAAAGGAGACCAATCGGGTTATAATTAGTGTGTTTTTAGATTCATGCTACAGAAAATGGGCCAGGCTATCACCAGGGTCATAAAACTACCTCTTCAAATGTCCAAAACCCCTAAAAAAAAAGCCTTGTCTAACGTGTGTGCTTGGGCGCCGAAATGTTTCAGAATTTTTTTCTTAAATTTTACGTATCAATTATCACGCCTCGATCTCATCTCTCAAGTAATTTGTTTGTCTTTTTTCTTCTTATCTACGTATCAGTTTTCATCTCTTTTATAGGATCCAAGTTAATCACGTCTCTAAATCTCATTCATGTAATCAGATTGTCTTTTTTAATGTTTATACGTATCAAATCTCTTTTAGACGCCAAGTTAATCACGTCTCTCAATCTCATTCGTCATGTAATCAGATTATCTTTTAATGTTTATACGTATCAAATATCTTTTAGACGCCAAGTTAATCACGTCTTAATCCCATTCGTCTTGTGATCTGATCTTCTCTATCTTATTTTGATCGTAAGTGTTCATCTCTCATCACGCTTTGATATCACTTCTCATGTTGTGATCTGATTGCCTTTTTTTTATCTTAGTTTGATCGTCACAATTTTCATCTCCTATATTAGGCAAGTTTAAGCACGTCTCAATCTCATTCGTCATGTGATTTATTCGTCTTTTTTTTCTTCTTATTTAAGTATCAATTTTCATCTCTTATAGGAGGCAAGGTTAAGCACGTCTCAATCTCATTCGTCATGTCAGCAGATTGTTGCTTTCTTCTTCTTTTCTATGTACAAGTTTTCTTACAGGAGTCAAGTCGAGTATGCCTTGACCTCATTCATCTTGTGTCTCTTATAGAAGCCAACTTAATCACGTCTTGATCTCATTCATGTCGCGATTTTAGTGTCGTTTTTGCCTTCTTCTGATCGTGTGATTGTTCATCTCTTGTAATAACCTTGTTCAGCACGTCTTGATCTCATCCGTCTCGTGGTCAGATTGTCGTTTTTCTTCTTCTTTTCTACGAATCAGTTTTCATCTCTTATAGGAGGCAAGGTTAAGCATGTCTTCTGTTATTCAGTCGTCATTAAGTAACTCCATATTTTTTTTATTTTAACACAACGATTTATATTTTTTTAAGCATAATCAGCGCGTCTAATTTTAAGCCGTCATTTGCTGAGCCAACAGTTTTGGGAACACAAAATTCACCTCTTTTTAGAAGCATAATCTCATCTTTCATATGCCGTGTAACTTTTTGCTTTTGTAATTGTTTATTGTTTTCTTTCAAGATGATTTAGCACTACATAATCTCTTCCATCAACTGCTAATCTTTTTTTTTTCTTCTTTTCTATTCGAGTGTTCATCTCTGTAATTGCACCTAAACACATAACGCCTCTCTGCCATCCATCATCCAATCCAATTTTGAGTACCATTTCTTTCTTTCTTTCTTTTCTTATTTCTTATTGTTAGATGATATTCCCTCATTCTTCATTCTTCTCATTCCTTCATCTTTTCCTCTATCTTCTTCCTTTCTCCCTCCCGTCTTTATTCCTTTCCCTTATTATATGTTCTTCTCTTTCATTTTTCATTCTTTTTTCCTCTTTTTCTCTCTTTTCCTCTATCTTCTTCCTTTCTCCCTCCCGTCTTTATTCCTTTCCCTTATTAGATGTTCTTCTCTTTCATTCTTCATTCTTTTTTCCTCTTTTTCTCTCTTTTCCTCTATCTTCTTCCTTTCTCCCTCCCTCCTTTATTCCTCTTCCTTATAATCAGATGTTATTCTCTATCATTCTTCGTTCTTTTTCCTCTTCCTCTCCCTTTTTACCTCTTATTCCTTTCTACCTTTCGTTCTTCCCTTTCCCCTTCCCCTCTCCTATCCTTTATTTATTTATTTATTTATTTTATTTATTTTTGCTAGATGTTACTCTGTCATTCTTCATTCTTCTTTCTCTTCATCATTTTCTGTCTTATTCCTTTCTCCCTCTTTATTTTATTCTTTTTTCTTCCTCTCTCCTATGTTCAGTTCTCTCTCTCTCTCTCTCTCTCTCTCTCTCTCTCTCTCTCTCTCTCTCTCTCTCTCTCTCGTTTGATAACCACCTAATTAATATAAATGTGTACAATATAGCTTGGCTTTACACACACACACACACACACACACACACACACACACACACACACACACGAAGAATGTTAAGAATGCGCTAAAGACTTTCATTCTAGGAAGTCCAATTTACCGATCAGCGACCTCTCTCTCTCTCTCTCTCTCTCTCTCTCTCTCTCTCTCTCTCTCTCTCTCTCTCTCTCTCAGCATTCATCACCTTCATTCTTTACTGCAACTTTTCTTTATCCTCTCTCTCTCTCTCTCTCTCTCTCTCTCTCTCTCTCTCTCTCTCTCTCTCTCTCTCTCCAGTGTATTACGTAATTTCTGTGACTTTTGACGCGGGCCGTTTAGCGCTGTGGAAAGTTCCATGTGCTCTCTCTCTCTCTCTCTCTCTCTCTCTCTCTCTCTCTGCAGCGTATTACGTCATTTCTGCGACTTGTTTTGACGCGGGCCGTTTAGCGCAGTGGAAAGTTCCATGTGCTCTCTCTCTCTCTCTCTCTCTCTCTCTCTCTCTCTCTCTCTGCGCCACTTGGAACATTATAGGGAGGGATTTTTTTTCTCAACGGCATTGTTTTGACGTGAGCCGTTTAGCGCCGTGGAAAGTTCCATCTCTCTCTCTCTCTCTCTCTCTCTCTCTCTCTCTCTCTCTCTCTCTCTCTCTCTCTTATCTTCCCTCCCTTCCCTGCCCTTCCTTTCCCTTCCCTCCCCTTCCCTTCCCGTCCCTTCCCTCCCCTCCCCTTCCTTTCCTTTCCCTCCCCTCCCCTCCCCTCCCCTCCCCTCCCTCCCCTTTCCTTCCTGTCCCTTCCCTTCCCTCCCCTTCCCTTTCCTTCCTGTCCTTTCTCTTTCTGTCCGTTCTCTTCTTCCCTCTTTTTATCAATTATATATATCTTGGTATAGTATTCTCTCTCTCTCTCTCTCTCTCTCTCTCTCTCTCTCTCTCTCTCTCTCTACCTTTTAACCTTTCTTCCTCTATTCCCTTTATTTTTTCCTCTTTTTATTCCTCTTTCTCCCCCTCTTTCCTCTTTCTTCCCTCCCTTTCTCTTTCTCTATATACTTTTCATTTTTATCTTATTTCGTCACCCTTTCTCTCCCTTTCTCTTTCTCTTCCTATCTTCGTCTCATTTAATTCTCTCTCCCTTCATTTTACCTCCCTCCTCCTTCCACATCCCTACCTTTTCCCTCCCTCCCTATACTGTCCTTCGTCTATCCTTTCTTTCTCCTTCCCTCTCCCTTTCTTCCCTTTCTCCTTTCTTCTGTCTTTATTCCCTCATTCTTTTCTCCCTCTCTCTCCCTTTCCTCCATCGATATATCTGTCCTTTATCTCCCTTTTCCTTTCTCCATACCCTTCTTTCCTTCCTTCCCTTCATCACTTTTCTTTCTTTCCTTCCTCTCCTCCCTTCTTCCTTTTCTTTCCTTCCTTTCCTCCCTTCCTCCTTTAATCTCTTCATTCTTCATCCTTCTCCCCCTATATTCTTCTCTATCTTCATGCTTTCCTTTTTTCTGCCTCTCCTTTTCCTTCCCTTTCCTCCATTCACTCCTTTCGTCTCATTCCTCCCTTCTTTCTTTCCTCTTCTCTCCCTTTTCCTCCCCTTTCACCACTTTCCTCCCTCTCCATCTCTCTCCATCCTTTTCTCTCCTCCTCCTCTCGATTTTCTTCCTCTCGTTTCTCTTCTTTCACTCTTCCTCTCTCCTCCTCCTCCTCCTTCATGCCATCCCTTCTTCCTCCTCTCTCTTCCCTTATATGTCCTGTTTATACCCTTTTCTTCGCCTCTGACCCTCCTCCTCCTCCTCCGCTTCCTCCTCCTCCTCCTCCTCCAATAGGCAGGTCAAGGTTGCTCAAATAATAATAATCAAGTCCTTTGCTGCGTAGTGTTGTCTAGACGCCTCTCTCTCTCTCTCTCTCTGATTATTTTCCTACCTTCGGCTCTTTATTTTTTTTTTTTTTGTTTTTTTTCTGTGTCTCTCTCTCTCTCTCTCTCTCTCTCTCTCTCTCTCTCTCTCTCTCTCTCTCTCTCTCTCTCTCTCTCTCTCTGCTTATTTTCCTACCTTCGGCTCTTTTAATTTTTCTTTTTTTGCATTCTTTTCCCTGCAATCTCTCTCTCTCTCTCTCTCTCTCTCTCTCTCTCTCTCTCTCTCTCTCTCTCTCTCTCTCTCTCTCTCTCTCTCATTGTTTTTTTAGCATTCCAGAGAAGGAGGACAGGCATGAGAGAGAGAGAGAGAGAGAGAGAGGTAAAGTGAAATTATTATTAACTTGTTTGTTTTCCTTCGTTGAAAAACATTTGGAGAGAGAGAGAGAGAGAGAGAGAGAGAGAGAGAGAGAGAGGTTAATGTTCTCTAAAGTATGTGTATTTTTATGTGTATGCTGTGTGTTTGTGTGTGTTTGTGTGTGTGTGTTCCTGGCCGGGCTACACCTCGTGGTTTCCGGGTGTGAGGGCCTTGGTTGGGTTTTCGCCCCGGGGTTACTAGCCTTTTAGGGGTGGGGGAGGGACCGCGAATCTACTTCCACGGGGAGCGGGACACAACCCTCGACTGGCACCCGGCACCCACGACAGATTTTCAAACATGTTAGTATTCATTAATTTATTCTTCCTGTCTTCCTTCCTCTCATACTCAAGCAACACTTACCATATTAGTGTTAGTATTAGTGTTAGTATTTATTAATTTACGTGGGTAGTTTGGATTTTCTTTTCAGTTTTTTGGGCGAAGTTAGAATTGTTAGATTTTCAGAGAGTTTAAGTACGGTGAGGGTGGGGCTGGGAGGGATGTTGTATTTCCAAGTTTTTAATATATTTTTTTTAAGTCAACATATTACAAACCTTCGTCAGATTCTTTTCAACGTGGTGTTAGTATTAGGAATTATTGATATGTGAGGCTAGTTTTGGTTTGTATTTCATTATTACGGCGGGGTTATAAAGTACAAGTATTGGGTTTTCACATTAAGTCGATATGTTATGAGTTAGTGTGTTAAGGGATTTGGATGTGATATTAGTGTTTATTAAATTATGAGGCTAGTTTGGGTTTGTATTTCAATTTTTGGTACAGTTAGTAGCCTAGGTTAGTTAGAGGCTGGCAATCCGTCTCCACTCCTCTTGGGAATCGAACCTTGAACCTGTCTGGATCTGGATCTGGATAATAATGCGCAGGTTCATAACATGCATATTTGTGTTGGCTGTTGGGGGGACGGGGGAGCCGAGTGTGCAGGGGAGGGAAGTGAATCAAGTGTAATTGTTAGTGTTGGTGTGTTGTGGTGACCAGTGAGTGTGTATTTGTTTTCTAAATGAGTCTATTGTACCGCAGTCTAAAATCTGTTGAGGGAGGCTGTTCCAGTCACGTATGGTGCGTGGAAAGTATGAGTGCTTGTATGCGTCAGTGTAAGTGTGATATGTTTGGTATTAATGGATGTGTGTGTTACGAGTACGTTGATATTTGCGTTGTGTAGGTATGTTTGTGGGTCAATGTCAATGTGAGTGTTTGTGATCTTGTACATAAGTGTAAGTCTGTGTGCTTGTCTGCATATGTGAAGAGGTTCCATGTTGTTTGATCCGTGTTGTGATTCCAGGCGTTCGAGTGTAGCTAGTTGTTTGTAATGAACCTAGCCGTGTGTGTGTGTGTGTGTGTGTGTGTGTGTGTGTGTGTTTACATGCACAATGAATATTTATAGTTTTCTTGGATGCAAAACTGATTTTTATGATTTCTTCCTATTCTCTTCTTTCAAACTGTAAAATAAAAAAAATGAAAATCGGCGAACAACAACATCAACAACAAGAACAGCAGCAACAAAAATCTAACTTTTACAACAACAACAAAGAAAAATTGATGCAAAACCGATTTATACGGTTTCTTCCAAACCCCATTTTTTTCTCTTTTTGCGAATTAAAAAAAAATATGGGCGAACAACAACAGCAACAACAACAACAGGAAAAATTGATGCAAAACCGATTTATACGATTTCTTCCAATCCCCATTTTTTTCTCTTTTTGCGAATTAAAACAAAACTATGGGCAAACAACAACAGCAACAACAACAACAACAACACCCCAAAAAACATCCTAACGAGACCACTGGACGCCCTTCACCCGCTGGACGAGGCGGTGTTTGGGTCAAGGCGTCGGCGCGCTCCCTAAATATTGGCGGTTCGTGATCGTGAAGTGCGTCCTTAATGGGTGTAGAGGCTGGTGTGTTGCTGTGTTATATTCATGTGTACTGCCCTGTTCTCTCTCTCTCTCTCTCTCTCTCTCTCTCTCTCTCTCTCTCTCTCTCTCTCTTCCTTTCCATCCTTCACTTCTCTCCTTTCACTCTTTATCCCTTTCTTCGCTCTTTCTCCCTTCGTTCTCTCCTTTCTTCCTCTTTTCCTTTCACTCTCCTTCATCCTTCTCTCCTTTCATCTTCCTTTCTCCCTCCTCTCCCTATATACCCATACTTTCCTCTTTTTCTTCCTCTTCCAATCCCTTCCTTCTTCTCCCTTCACCCTTTCCTTTCTTCTCCTCTCCCTTCTTCTCCTTTCACTCCTCTTCCTTCACATCCTTTTATCATTTTCTCCTTTCATCCTTTCCTTTCTTCCTCCTTTCCCTTCCCATTCTTTCTTCCACCCTCTTCCCTTCCCTTCTTCCTTCTCTCGCATCCCT
>NC_066568.1:8654968-8697468 GCF_024679095.1 Eriocheir sinensis
CCCTGACATGTATGACAGATGTGTCTATATAGTGTGCTTATCTGACATGTATGACAGATGTGTCTATATAGTGTGTTTATCTGACATGTATGACAGATGTGTCTATATAGTGTGTTTATCTGACTTGTATGGCAGATGTGTCTATATAGTATGTTTATCTGACTTTCCAGCACCTCCTCCCCCACATCCCACACTCACCCCCCCATTCCTTCCCCCCAGGCCGCATGTCGCCACGAGTGCACGTACCTGGTGGAGGAGCAGCGCGCGGCCTTCCTGGAGGTGGGCGGCCCCCCGGAGTGGCTGGAGGGGCTGCAGCACGCGCCCAAGAAGCTGCGGGATCTGCACACCTCGAACCTACTGCTGGCACACCGACCCTGGATGTTCGACAGCCAGCACGTGCAGGTGTGTGTGAGTGTGTGTGCCCTTCCCTTTCATTCATTTCACACACCCTTCCTTCCCTTCTCTCTCCCCCTTACCTCCCTTCTATAAAAATATCTTTCCTCCTCTTCTTTTTCTCCTTTTCTCTCTTCTCTTCCCCTATCTCTTCCTCCCTTACATACCAGCCCGTCCATTCCTCTATACCCTCTTCTCTTCCTCTCTTTTCCCTCTTCCACAAACCTCTTCTTTCCTCCCTCTTCCTCTTCCCTTACCTCTTCTTACATACACACATCCCTCCTTTCCTTTCTCTCTCTTTCATTTTTTCTCTCTTCCTATCTTTTCTCTTCCATGCACTCTTCCTTCTTCTATTCCTCTCCTTTTTCTCTTCCACACTTCTCTCCCTTTCCCCCTTCCCCTTCTCTCCTTCCCCTCTTCACAGCCTCACCCTCTGTCTCCTCTCTCTACAGAAGCTCCTCAAGAACAGCTGGTCAGTGAGTGAGTTGACCCATGCCGTCTGCATCATGGCCCAGTTCCACGCCCTCGCCTCCTTCATCATTGGGACAGGCGTGGAGGCAGCTTCCGGGGACATCACGCCCTTACCCTCACTCTATGTACAGGTAAGGGGGTTATAAGGGTTGTACAGGTGCTTGGGAGGGTCGTGTGTTGAAGAGAGAGAAGGGAGATACTGGAAAGGTTAAGTTTGTGTTTAAGAGAGAAAAGGGAGACACAGGAAAGGTTAGGTTTGTGTGGAAGAGAGAAAAGAAGAAAGGAGAGATGTGCATGTAAGGGAGGAAAGGGAAAGAAGAGAGGAAGAGAGTAAAGGAAGGGTGTGTGCGTAAGGGAGAAAAGGGGAAAGAGAGAAGGAGGGAAGGAAGGGTGTGGGAGAATGTGAGTGGAAAAGAAAGGAAGAGAGGATCAAATATTACTTTTATTTAGAACGCAATGCAAATGAAAGAGTGAAGATGCTGGTTACCTCTCTCATTAGGAAGTTGGACAACATAGAAATTGACTTTGGTAGGATTGAGTTCTGTTTCATCTCACACTAATCAGGATTGTACATTACTCTTAGTTAGAACAGACTGTGAGTGAAAGAATGATGACACTGGTTAACTCTCTCATTTGGAAGTTGGACACCATAGGGATTAACTTAAGTAAGAGTGAGCACCGTTTTATCTCACCCTAATCAGGACATTACTCTTAGTTAGGACACACTGAGAAAGGTGAAAGAGTGAAGATATTTGATAACTCTCTCATTAGCAAGTTGGACGGCATATGGATTAACTAGCGTAGGACTGAGTACTGTTTCATCATTACCCTTAGTTAGGACATTGAGAGAGATGAAAGAGTGAAGCTACTGTTAAACTCTCTCATCAGGAAGGTGGACAGCATAGGGATTGACTTAGGTAGGATGTAACACTGTTCAAAGTCACACTAAGGAGTCTGCAAGAGGCCAGTGGTCCTCTACAAGGCAGGCTCTATAAAACTAACCTCACTATCACTATTTTGAATATGCCTATCGTATTGGCACTCACCACATGACTGCAAAGCCTGTTCCACTCATCCACCACTCATAATAATTTTTTTTTGTCTGTGTTGGTTGAATCTGAATTTATCCAACTTAAAACCTATTGCTACATGTCCCTCCCAGTCCTCTTACCATCAGAATTCTATTAATATCACTCTCATCAAAGCCCTTCATCCATTTATAAACTTCTATCAATTCTCCTTGTGCCCCTTGCCTTTCTGGAGAATACAAATTTAAATGTTCAAGTCTTCCTTCAAATACTAAGTTCAGCTCATGAATCATACATCACTCTTAGCTCGAACACACTGAGAGAGGTTAGGCGATGAATTCTTGAGTGCTTCTATAAAAACTGTTGTGTTGCTGGGAGTTTTACAAGGCTCTTAAAACACTGGTATTTAGGTAGAGAGGAAGAGGAACACAGTGAGAGGTGAGGTTGTTGATAGCTTTAGTACAGGTAAGAAATGTTAGAAGGGAAGAAGGGAAGAAAATTTAAAATTAGGAGGAGAAGAAAGAAGAACACTTGTATATTGAGGTAGAGAGGAAGAGGAACACAGTGAGAGGTGAGGTTGTTGATAGCTTTAGTACAGGTAAGAAATGTTAAAAGGGAAGAAGGGAAGAAAATTTTAATGTTAGGAGGAGAAGAAAGAAGAAATGTTAGGTACGAGCAATCAATCTTGAGCCGTGTCCTCTGATGTAAAAAAAAAAAAAAAAAAATAATAATAATAATAATAATAATAATATATAAATAAATAAATAAATAAATATCAGTCCATATCCTGTTCTTTATCATCACTATTTTCAACCTTTCTCTGTTCTCACTTTTCACCAACTGGGTAATTTCCTATCGTGTGTGAAGGTTTATTAATATTGAGGGCAAAGTTCAGCGTTTTTGTCAAGCATTGTTCTTTGTGTGTGCTGATAAGACTGCTGAGTGTGTGTGTGTGTGTGTGTGTGTGTGTGTAAAGGTCACATATTTCCTGTATACATGTTTGGCATTACACATTTGGCTACTACTACTACTACTACTACTACTACTACTACTACTACTACTACTACTACTACTACTACTACTACTATTACTACTACTACTACTATTACTACCAACACCAACACCTTCCTCTGCTACTACTACTACTACTACTACTACTACTGTTACTGCTACTACTGCTACTACTTCTACTACTACTACTACTACTACTACTACTACTTTAAAAAATCTCTGCCTTCACTTCCTTATTGATGTTTTCAGGTAGATAACAGCAGAGAGCGAAAGTAAAATCTTATCTCTTATCAATGAGAGAGAGAGAGAGAGAGAGAGAGAGAGAGAGAGAGAGAGATGAAGTAGTTTTAAGCCACTCGGCGGCGGCTGAAAAATCCCTGCTTGGTGGCACCGGTCGGGGATTGAACTCGCGTCGTCCCAAACGTGGCGCCGTCACGCTATCCACTCATCCACCGCCTCCCCTTTAGTGAATATTAAGTTGAAGGCAGTGGTAATCGAGCTTGTTTTCAAAGAGTCAGTCATGTTGCACTGGACCACTGCAGGCGGGAGTTTATTCCTTTCTCGCTCTGCAACGTTGGTGAAGAAAAATTTGGTGCAGTTGAGTTTATTTGTTTACAGGGATTTTTTTTTGTCATTATTTCATGTTTGTTAAGTGTCATTCCTTCATCTGTATTTCCTCCTGCCCGACTTGACCTATTTCAAGAGGAGCGTATCAGGACACCTCTCCTCCCAAAATTGCCCTCTCTTTCGGCCACTGCTCTCAACTCTTTTTTATAGGAGCAGTGAGTAGTGGGCTTTTTTTTCATTATTGTTTCCCTTTTTTGCCCTTGAGCGGTTTCCTCTGCTATAAAAAGAAAATTATAAAGAGGAAGCACAACCACTACCATCACATCACCAACATGAACACTAACCCTTCCCTTCCTGTCCTTTAACAATAACAACAATAACAGTAATACTCCACCACCACCAAGAACATGACATCACCTCCACTGACACTCCCCTTCCTTTTCCTTCCTTCCTTTTCATTAACAACAACAGCTATAATAATAATAATAATAATAATAATAATAAAAGTAATAATGCACCACCAAGAATCTCCATAACACTAACATCAACACCACCACCACTAATCTACCACCACCACCACCACCACCACTAATCTACCACCACCTCTACCACCACCACCACCACCACTGTTAATAAATACTAACACCACGTTTAAAAAATCTATCATATAACAACACTACCATCACTAACCCTCCCATCATCTGCAGGGGTGGCAACACTGACAACACTAACACTACTCTAACACTAACCATACCCCCCTCCCCATCCTCTGCAGGGGTGCCAACACTTATAACCTTAATACAACTCTAACACTACTCTAGCACCATCCTAACACTAACGTAATACCCTAACACCATCCTAACACTGCTCTAACACCATCACTAACCCTCCATCCTCCGCAGGGGTGCCAGTCCGGGTCGCCCAACAGTCAGGAACTCAGCGAGGGCGGCGTGGACATCCTGCTGGAGCGCATGAGGACACTGTCGGTGGCGCAGCAGGACAACTGTGTGTCCGAGGAGAAGACCAGGAAGAGGTGTGTGTGTGTGTGTGTGTGTGTGTGTGTGTGTGTGTGTGTGTGTGTGTGTGTGTGTGTGTGTGTGACTTTGAAATATGGCTCTGCATGCACTCAACTCCAGTATTTTCACAAAGCCCTCTGAGCCTTGAGAGCCTTCCACCTATGCTGCTTTTTCCCCGAGGCTCAAATTATGTCCCCAGTATCTTTATGAAACAACCTCCCAGACTTAAATGTACCTTTATGAAGTAATGAACCTGTATCTCTATGTATCTTTATGCACCTCTATTATGTGTCTGTGTACTTTTATTTAGTAAGCAACCACCCTTGTACCTTTATGAAGCAAGCCTTTCTGTACCATTACGAAGCAAGTCCCTTTACTTTTATGCACCTTTATGAACCAAGCAGCCTAGTATATATCTTTACTTACCTTTATGAAACAACCCACCAGGCCAGTACTTTTATGACATGAGGAACCTCTGTCTTTATGTGTCTTTATGGAATGAGGAACCACCCCAGTATATTTTTATGAAGCGAGCACCTTTACCTCTATGCACCATTATTAAACAAACAACCTGTATCTGTATGCACCTTTATGAAGCAAGTAACCCCCCTAGTATACTTTTATGATGGCCTCCCAGCCTTAAGAGCCACCCCCTCACCTCCCTCACAGGCTCCAACAGCCCACTAAACAGCCTCTCTTCTCCTCTGTTCCCTCCCCAGTTTTGAGAAGCTCCGCAAGCAGACAGCCACCATCTCCACCCCCGACGTGGAATGTCCCACCACGGGTGGCGGCCGCTACTCACACCTCTCACCAGACACAGACTTCATGTACACAGACTTCAGCAAACGCGGCGAGAAGACGGCCGTGCCCACCATCAAGTCACAGGTGAGGGGGGAGGAGGGGGTGTAAGAAGACTACTATTACTACAACGTATTTATACTGTATTTATACTGCCTTCCTTCATTTGTATTTCATTCTTTTTATGACTTGAATGCTTTCAGTAGTGAATGATCTAAGACACACCTCTCAAATCTAAATTGACCACCTGTTTTAGAACTACTCATGTCCTCCTCTTTACTTCAAGATTTTGTCATCTCTCATCTCCCCTCAAGTGTTGCAAGGTTTAGTTTCTATAATCTCTCTTCCTGTGATGGCTCCTGAAGACTTGGCAATGATCTTGTTGCTACTCTTTGCATCCTCCTTGACTTCCCTCACTATTTCTTAGATGGTAACAAAACTATTGCTGTGTATTCCAGACCAGATCATACCTTGGACACAGTTTTATTTCAACATTCATGTGTCCACGTAACAATACCTGTAGTGTTTAGTATTGGTCTGAATGTTCTTCCTGTGTGTGTGTGTGTGTGTGTGTGTGTGTGTGTGTGTGTGTGTGTGTGTGTGTGTGTGTGTGTGTGTGTGTGTGTGTGTGTGCCCCCAAGACCCTGTGATCCTGGCACCAGATAAGACAAACAGACAGACAGACAAGAGAGAAAAGCCTAAACAATGCTTATCTTTCTTAAGGAGGAGAGAGGGGGAAGAGATAGCAGGAGGAGGAGGAGGAGGAGGAGGGAGAGATAGGAGGGGAGAGACTATGTTCATCCCAGCAAACATGGAGATAATGGAGAGAAGAGATAAGGAGAGAGAGAGAGAGAGAGAGAGAGAGAGAGAGAGAGAGAGAGAGAGAGAGAGAGAGAGAGAGAGAGAGAGAGAGAGAGAGAGAGAGAGAGAGAGAGAGAGAGAGAGAGTTTTCAAATGTATGTTTTGAATAGCATTTAATTCATTTTATTTCTATTTGTTATTTATATGTGTTGTTTTTTGCTTTTTCTTCTTCCTTCCTTTGTTCCATTTGTCCTTTCTTCTTAGCTTTCTTATGTGTTATTCCTTCCTCCCTCCTATCCACTGTTTTCATATTAATCCAACCCCACTAAACCTCTCTTTCTCTTTCTCTCTTTTCACTGTACTCCCTCTAACACACACTCTGTCTCTCTTTCTTTCCAGTATTACTTTGAACACTCTCTCTCTCTCTTTCTCTCTCCTCCTTTCCTCAGAATTCTCCCCTGCAACACTGTCTGTCTCTTTTCTTTCCCTGTATACTTGTAACACACTCTACCTTCTTCAGTTCTTCTAACACACTCTCCGTCTCTCTCTTTCCTTCCAGTATTTCTTTGAACACTCTTTCTCTCTCCTCCTTTCCTCAGAATTCTCCCCTGCAACACTGTCTGTCTCCTTTCTTTCCCTGTATACTTGTAACACTCTTATCTTCTTCAGTTCTTCTTCTACCACACTCTTCCTCCACTCTGCATCGGATTCCCTCTCTTCCTTTTCTTCTTCAGTACTTCCCTTCACACTCTCTATGTCTGTTTCTTTTCTTTCACTGTATACTTGTAACACTCTCTGTCTTCTTCAGTTCTTCTTCTACCACACTCTTCCTCCACTCTGCATCTGATTCCTTCTCTTCCTTTTCTTATTCAGCACTTTCCTTCACACACTCTCCTTCATCCTCCACTGTACATTCACTAACACTCTCCCTCCCTTCCTCTTTCGTTCCTACACTTCTCCATAACATTCTTCCTTTCCATTACTCCCTTAACGTATCCTCCCTTCTCCCAGGACTGTTCATGGGAGGAGCACGGGTTCTCGCTGGTCAGTGAGCTCTACAACAATGTGGCGGACCTCCTTGACGACAAGTTCAAGACGGCGTACAGCCTCACCTATTTCACCTGCGGCCACGAGACCCACGTGGACACCTTCCCCTTCAGGCGCGGCGTGTGGAACTACCTGCACTGCCTCTACGGGATAAGGTGAGGGGGCAGCACCGTTGCCAGATTATCGTACTCAGAGCATAGTATTTACCGGTTTTTGACGCCTAACTATTGCCAAGAAACATCAGGATCTAACTCTTTTAACGATAACTATAAATGAGTTTTGCTATTGGAGCCCAGAAGACAGTTTTGGGGTAGGAAGTCGGGAAATATGAGCGGCTGAGTACGACAATCTGGCAGTGTTGGGGGGGAGGGAGAGGGGGAGAGGGAGAAGAGGTGCAAAACGGGTAAAATAGAGATGCTGTTTAAGGTTCGGGGATTGTGGGAAGGGCAGGGAGAAAGGGAGAGGAGAGAACAGGGTAAAAGAGGCTGAAAAGGGCAGGGAGGTAGAGGTAGAGGGAGAATGGGTAAGAGAGGTTTTAGTAAGGGGGGCCTTTAAGAACCATGATCCCCGCAGCTACCGGGTTAAGATTGAAGGAAGAGCAGAGAGAGTGAAATATGGAGGGAAAGGGGGTGAGAAAACAAGAGAGGAAGAGGAGGTAAAAAAGGAGAGATTCTATTTTAAGTCTCTCAGAGGAGCAGGGAGAGAGGGACAATGGGAGAGGGAGAAGAGATGGAAAAGAGAAGTGGGGAAAAGAATCTATCATACTTACCAAATAGGAACAAAGGAAGACCAAAACCAACCAATCTCTCCCTCCCTGCAGACACGACGACTACGACTACAGCCAGATCAACCAGCTGCTGGAGAGGAACCTGAAGATGTTCCTCAAGACGGTTGCCTGCTACCCCGAGAGGCTGAGCTGCACCGACCCAAACCTGGCTATCATGAAGGGCTTCCAGCAGAGCGAGAAGGTGAGTGTGTGTGTGTGGGTAGTAGTAGTAGTAGTAGTAGTAAAGTCAATGGTATTAGTGGTAGTAGTGATTATAGTAAGGGTTAGTGCTTGAGGAGGAGAAGGAGAAGGGTAAGAGAATGGGAAGTAGGAGGAGGAAGAGGAGAGGAAGAAGAGGAGTAGGAAAAGGTGCAAAAGTGCTAGAATCATTAATAATAGTAGGAGTAGAAAGAACAGAAGGTGGGAGGCAGTGGCTGAGTGGTCAGCATGTGGGCACAGTGTCCTGTTGGACCCAGGTTTGCGTCCTGTCCACTGCTACAAGCTGACAATGTTCAGTCATCGCCAAGTGGCCCAAGACTACCCACATGCTGTCCTGATGACCACCTATCAACCTGGACCTGGATAATCTCTCTAAAGAGGAGCAAATGGAGCTCTGGAGGGCAGAATGAGTCTGGCAAGAATGGCACCACTATAAAACATTTGCCTGCGCCACAATGGACTGGGGCCGATCAGCAGGGCCCACCAAGAAAATTTACCGGCGCTATAGGCTCTATGAATAAAAAAAAAAAAAAAAAGAGAGGAAGAGAAGAAGGAAGAACAATATTAGCAAAAACTACAAGAAGTGGAAAGAGAAGGAGAAAGAGGAGGAAGATAAATTCCTTCCTATATCGACCCCAAACTAGAACATTACACCAAAATAAACTAACAACACCAATACTGACATCGCTGTATTATTTCCAGATCCACGTGATGATCTTGGTGCTGGAGGCCAGGCTACAGGCAGAGCTGCTCCACGCCCTGAGAGCCCTGGGACACTGCCTCATGTAGCCGCCAGACACAGGGGCAAGGCAGGAGGGAAGGAGAAAAGAAGTCTGCCGTGTGAGGTGTGAGCTGGGAGGTGCTTTCGTACTGCTCTTGTATTGTTTTTGTATATCTCTGGGCCCCCTCCAAGTGTGTGTGTGTGTGTGTGTGTGTGTGTGTGTGTGTGTGTGTGTGTGCTTTGGGGGCTTATCACTCACTTTCTGAGATTATATTTGTGTGTGTGTGTGTGTGTGTGTGTGTGTGTGTGTGTGTGTGTGTGTGTGTGTGGAAGAGAGTTCAGGGAAAGTCTTCTAATCTGATATCTCGGTCTTCTTTCCTGCATTTTATTTGCCAATTTTAATTTATATTTTTTTCAATGTCCAGACGATTTATTTTATTATATATTTTTTTCTCCGTCGCCAACTCCTCGACTGACTAACTCCATCGCTGCCCCGACATCTCGAGTCTTGGCTCAAAATACGAACACGCACACTTGTCTTATGTATGTATGTATATATGTGTGTGTGTATGAATGTATGTATGTGTGTTTTAGAAAAATACATATTCTTGACACCTTTCCCTTTTGATTGTGTGTGTGTGTGTGTGTGTGTGTGTGTGTGTGTGTGTGTGTGTGTGTGTTTGAGACACTTCACTTTAAACATTCATTAGTTTTTCTGTTTTCAGTTGATAATTTCTCAGTCGTCACAACATTATAGATTACCAATGCCGAGGGACAGTCTGAGTGGTCTTTGCGGCAACACTCGGCTTTGTTTCAGCATAAATACTTTACTTCAAACTCACTTGTGACTTGTCTTACTCTGTATCTGTGTTTTTCTTTTTCTTCTCTTTCTGTTCACGTCACTTTTCATCTGGTCTGAAGTGTGCCAAATGTTGCCTGTATTAAGTATTATATCTGCTGTGTGTTCTATTTCGTTTTGCCAAAAATATGTATTGTGTGTGTGTGTGTGTGTGTGTGTGTGTGTGTATGTGAGCAAGAAAGAACGTTCACAATTTGGAACACGCTCACACTTTCAGCTGAAGGATGTGTGTTTAGTCTTGTGCTGTTTGCCGGCTGATTCCTGCTTGACGGTTGACGGCTCTGTGTGTTTGTGTTTAAACAAGGCAAGACACATCCATTCATGCCTCCCAGAGTATAGGCATAAAATTTAGGCTCATACACTTACCCACATGCACACTAACATTTGATTATATTTTACTGCTTTCAAGGATTTAGACAGTTGGGATTTTCAGATCGGCAATGGATTTTGGATTAACCCGGTAGCAGCGAGGCTCATGTTTCTTAATGGTCCCTCTAAGCGAGAAAAATGAGAAAAAATCATCTCTCACACAAACCACTTCATAATATATATCAAAGGATTTGTGATCAGTTTATGCATTGACTATTTTGGGGGGTTTATATCATTGCATAAATTTGGCCCGTCGCTGCTACACGGTAAAGCCACAAATTTGGCCTGTTGCTGCTACACGGTAAAGCCACAAATTTGGCCTGTTGCTGCTACACGGTAAAGCCACAAATTTGGCCCGTCGCTGCTACACGGTAAAGCCACAAATTTGGCCTGTTGCTGCTACTAGGTTAACAGGTTTCTATTGTGCAAGACTGCTTATAATCTTGTACAATAATAACCTGTTAATCCCAAATCCACTGCTCCTAAATTCCACTGGTCTGAATTCTTGAAAGCTGGAAAATATAGTTACATGTTAGTCAGTGTGTGTGTGTGTGTGTGTGTGGACATGTACGGAGATTGGGCTGCCATGCAATAGTCTGAGAAACCTGTTGATCTGAGCAGACACATGCTGGATGCTGTACAGATAGTTGTCTTTTACAGTATTGTGTCTTGGTTGAGCTTATTGCTGTCACTAGAAAGATGAGGCTGTTAAGTGTCTGTGTGTGTGTAGGGATGTCGAGATGTTGCTTCAGGCAATATAGGAAGCTCTAGAAAAGGAGTTCATTGGTGTTACTAGTAAGACTTCAGGCTTGTACGGTGAATATGTGGACAGTGTGGTTTGTTGCTGGTAAGATCTTGAATACTTTAGTGCCAACAAGTTAGTAGAGAGTGCAAGTTGTGGTCAGTTGTGCCACATCTCAGGGTTGTTAGTTTTGGAAGAGTCCAGATCAACATAATATTTTGATGGAGAATGATTTATGACGTGGGACAATTTCTGGGTCAGCAAGATAGTGGTTTGTGGCTGGTTGGAAAATCAATAGTTAAATACCGGCAAGTTGTGATCAGGAACACTCAGGGTTGTTAGTTTTGGAAGAGTCCAGATCAACATAATATTTTGATGGAGAACGATTTATGATGTGGGACAATTTCTGGGTCGGCAAGTTAGTGGTTTGTGGCTGGTTGGAAAATCAATAGTTAAATACCAGCAAGTTGTGATCAGGAGCACTCAGGGTTGTTAGTTAGATCAACATTATATTTTGATGGAGAACGATTTATGATGTGGGACAATTTCTGGGTCAGCAATTTAGTGGTTTGTGGCTGGTTGGAAAATCAATAGTTAAATACCAGCAAGTTGTGATCAGGAGCACTCAGGGTTGTTAGTTTTGAGAGAGTCCAGACGTGATATTTTGATGAAGGATGGTTTGTGATGTGGCCGAATTCATAGCAAGTTCATGTTTTGTAGCTGGTAAGAACTTCACTACTTTAATGCCAACAAGTTAGTAGAGAGTGCAAATTGTGGTCAAAAGTGCCAGCCTTAATACTTTGCTGGAGAACAAACAGTTTGTGATGTGGACGAATTCATAGCAAGTTTGTGGTTTGTAGATGGTGAGAACTTGAATACTTTAATGCCAGGAAATTAGTAGAGAGTTGGGAAGGAGTTAGTCCCTCATATATCAACAAGAAGGGTGTGAGAGGAGCTTGTCAAGGGATTAGAGGATGGAGTTGGTCTCTGAAATATGAACAGGAAGGGTGTGTAGACTGAGTTTGTTAAGGGAAGAGGAGGAGTCATTTATAACCAGGAAGAGAGAGTGTGTGTGTGTGTGTGTGTGTGTGTGTGTGTGTGTGTGTGTGTGTGTGTGTGTAGGAGGTGTTGGTTTGGCCATTCGTTCACACAGACAAAACATTTATATTTTCCTATGTCTGCTATTGTTAGTCGTCAGGGTCTTTGTTATTGCTCACGTTACATGTTATATACTGGTTCAGGGACGAGGCTGGGACACAACACGGGCTGCAGGGCGTCAGGCATTCTAGCGTTTACGAAAAGACGCCAAGAAGTTTAAAGGTCATAAAATACTTCACCCCAAATTTTGTTACTGTGGTGGTATTTGGTGGTTTGGTACATGGTTTGGAAGCTTACTAACCAAACTGTGTAACTGGACCCTTCACAACAACCATGATCACCACTGACCCACAAAACATCTGCACTATTATTTTTGTGTTGGTTGGTCACTTGCTGCTGACCCCAACATGTATTTTCTGTGTCAAGGCTTTCACACAGAGTCTTAAATGTCATACAAGTTCCTCATTAGACTCTCCGTTTAGTGTGTTTGTTTTTAAGGCTTTCCCCATTATGCACCCTCAAGCTGACTCCACCCTAGGCACAGTTGTTGCTCCTGTGCGCCCCAACCTGTTGTAGCCTCAGCCAAGTCACTTTTTTTACGGCGACGAGCGACAGGCTCATTGCGTGTTTCCTTGTTGCTCGCTGCCTCGGAATGTTGACACTTGTATACTACTAAGGCCCTTGTACCTGCCGTGTGTGTGTTAGTGTGTGTGAATGTGCAATGTATATGTGTGTGTGTGTGTGTTAGCCAGATAAGTTTAGAGTTTTTTATTATTCTTGTATACTACTCATGTTTATACACACTAAACATACTATTTATAAGCATTACCTGTTTTCGTTTTGTGTAGTAGAGATAGTAACGCCAATAATAGTATACGGTTTGTTGAGGGAAGTGCAGCCGTATGGGGGGAGAAAGATAAAGAGAGAGAGAGAGAGAGAGAGGCTTAACATAAGTAACAAAGAAATTATATATTACGGAGAGTTAAAAGTTCGCTGTATTGAGATGTGTGCATGTGTGTGTATGTGTGTGTGTGTGTGTTTTAACTATAGAGGAAAGGAAGATATGTAAATGAAAATATGGGAAGAGATGGAGGAGATGAGGAGGAAGAGGAGGAGATGAAGAAAAATGTGTGTGTGTGTGTGTGTGTGTGTGTGTGAGAGAGAGAGAGAATGGACAACCTCTGCAGCATTTTTCTACCTGTCGAAATGTATTGATCAAAGTATATAGTAACTGTGAATGAGGTGCGTCAGCCATGGCCTCCCCACTCGCATGTATAAAGCTTACGAAACAACAGAACACAAGCATAATTCACCCCATCAGTCACACACCCTGTACACACACACACACACACACGACGTTACGCTAATAGTTATTTAATATTTCGAGTACACGGGCGGCAGTGATGTTGTTGTGTGTTTCTTGCGACGTCATCACACATGCGTTACGTTTCCCCAAATTCGCCGTGTCCTGCCGTATATTTTATGATGATGTTGATGAGGTTAGTTAGCAACGAGGATATTATTACTAGTGTTTACGGTTGATGCTGGTGGTGTTGATGATCCTCGACGTTGTTGATGTTACAAGAGAGAATCGGAGCGACGACGAAAAGGGTGTTAGATATTATTATTATTATCATTATTATCATTATTATTATTACTACCATTTTAACTATTCTTCTGAGTGTGCATTAATAGTTTTACATTCATTATTATTATTATTATTATTGCTATTACTAGTGTGTATTCATCGTATAACATTCATCACATTTTCTAATTGTATTATGTCTGATGTCATTTTTATTATTATTATTATTACATGTGTTTTTATTGATATTTTAGCGCTGTACAATATTTATTAGGTTCGTATTTGCTCAAACTAGTTGGGTCGTAAACAAAAATATTAACTCGTTCACTCCACATTGTCTTTCATTTTGTGTTTTGTGTTGGCCGAAGTGTATTTTTTTTCTCTCATGCAGCTTTCTCTCTCTCTCCTCTCTCTCCTCTCTCTCTCAGTATTATCGTCATCACAAGCAGCTCTCTTTTCATCACACACATCAACTTTTCTTTAGTACACCATTCATTTATAAACATTTTCTTTTTATTTCCGCGACTAATTATTTGTTTTGCTCAGTGGACTGCGTGTGTTCGTCTTATCCGTTGTATATTATTTTTCTTCTGCGTCGTGCATTGCGTTGGTCGGCCGGTCCGCTGATATGGAGGGTAGTCTGGAGGCATTATTTCTTGTTGTTTTGGAGGAGGGAAGGAAGGAAGGAAGGGAGTTGGTGAAGGAGAGTAGGGAGGGGGAAAAGGATGGAGAGGGAGAGAAAGAATGAAAAAAGGGGAGAGTCAGGGATAGTAGGAAAGGAGAGAGGAAAGTAGGGAAGGAAGGGAGGAAAGAGCAAAGAAAAAGGAAGGTAGGAAGAGTGAGGAAATAATGAGTAAGGGAAAGTAGGAAGGAAATGAAGGCAGGAAGGAAGGAAGAAAGAAAGGAAATGGTTAGGAAAGAAGAAGTTATGATGAGTAAGAAGGAAGACAGGCAGGCAGGAAGGACTTTTAGAAGAATCAATGGAGAAGGGCGAGTGGCAAGTGATGTGTTGCTATCAGGGAAACAGAAAAATGAGCTTGTTGTCAATAGGAAGGGTGGAAATAAGGGAGACAGGGAGGAAGGGAGAGTAGAATATGTTGTTTAGATTGGTAAAGAGCTAACCAACCTGAGGCAGTGATTTGTATATTTAACAGAAGGAAAGTTATAATGGTTGCAAGGAACGGAAAATATGCCAATTGTAGGGAGGAAAGTATATAGTGAGAGCAAAGATTATCAGAATTCACACTCAAGAAATTGTAAAACCTAATAAAATGTTGAACAATAGTAAAATATGAATTAAATACTGGCAAGAAAAATAAGAAAAGCAGAAAAATAACAAAAATTAAATACTAATAAAGATAAACCCAGAAAACAACAAAGAAAACTAAAAAAAATCGCTAAAGAACAACGCTATGGAAAGGGAAACAAAAAGTCGCCATAATAGGTAGTTTAAGAGCTCCTAAGACAGATGTATTTAAACTGAATGTATTAAAATTGTATTAAAGTGCTTTAGGCGGGTTTTTGGGTCTTTCAAAGCTGCTGCAAGATAAACACAACCCTCCTCATGCACAGGTTCAAGTGTTTCGTCGAGGCTGTCTACCTATAGAGTGTGTGTGCGTTTGCGTGTAAGTGTGTGTGTGTGCTGTATTATATCAGTGTCCGTGTTAGTATTTTTTATTATGCAAGGCTGTAAAGAATCTATATTGTGTATTTTGTTTATATGCAACACAATGCTAGTGGCAAAACTGCATTGATTGTTGCCAGAACATTTTTATTTGTCATTTTTATAAGAAGGAACATTTCTAGCTGGTTTGTTTATTTACTTTATACAAGAAAGCAATATTATGCAAAGCTGTAAAGAATTTTAGACACAACACAACGCTAATGGCAAAACAGCACCGATTGTCGCCAGAACACTTTTATTTGACATTTTTATAAGAAGAAACATTACTAGCTGGTTTGTTTATATACGTATAAGAAAACAATACCACTAACATTATAAACTGGTTGGTTAATGCTTTATACAACTGGAAAATAATAACAGCAACACTACAAGCTGATACTTCACACAACTGTAACAAGACCATGATCAACTTATTGGTTACTACATACAGCTAGAAAATTATATAACAAAAATTTTACAAGCTGGTTGGTTAATATAATTCACACTGCTAGAAAAGAACACACAACACACGACAACGACAACAACAACTGCATTCATACTTGGCAGAACACACGTAATATTTCCACACCTGAGTTGGCTGGTCGTGTAATTGGAAAAAAAAAGAAGAACATCTGCAACTCTTTGGAGAAGACGCATGACGTTTCAGTAATTCAAAACTCAGATCTTTGCTACCACACTAAGGGCCATATTTTTAAACATTTCGTCGCTCAAGTCCACATATTTGACAAGGCTTTCTTAGGAGTCTGGGGTATTTCCTGTAGTAGTTTTATGACCCTGGTGGTAGTTTGATCCTTCTTCTGTACCATGAACCCACACAAACACTCATTAGAAACTCTCATTCACTTCAGCTCTTCGATGAAACAAAATATACGACAACAACAACAGCAACAAAAGCTCTCATTTAGTTCACTTCTTTGATAACCTGAAATTACAGTCAACAACATCAACAGTAATAAATGATACAACAACAGCAACAACAGCTCCCTTCACCACAACACATCCACATTACCCCTTATTATTTTCACGTGGGATGGTCACTCTCCGCCAACCCCGCTGTGTGTGTGTGTGCCCATGTCAAGGCCTTCACATGGTGTTTTAAGTGTTGTATTAGTTTTCAGTACAGTAGACCCGACGTTTAGCGTGTTTTTTTTTCCTTCTCTTTTTTTTCCCTTTCCTTTTTTCCTCAAATGTTCCCTTGAGGTAATTCCTTCGCACACAAATAAATAAAAATCCAGTCCCTAATCGATAAATCTTGTAGAATGTAGAATCTTTCCTTCCTTTCTTTTCATTATTTTCCTCATGTGCAAAAAATGAAAGGCCTATCACGCGTTAAATAAAGGGTCTACTGTACTGGGAATATGGCCAAGATGAATTTTCTATGACGATTTTCAGGGTGGATTCAGGCAGCCGGCTGTGTTGGGTCTTAATAGCCTAGTTGTGGCACGCACCCGATTCCACCCTCAAATAGTAAACACATACCTGATTTTTAGATGCTATATCCATTTTTCTTAACAATACTGTGGCTGGCTTGTCCTCTCTGATCCATTTTTCAAGGCATGGTTGGTTAGTTGTTGATTTTTAAATAAAATTTTTAGGTCTATTATGACAAAACCTAACTCTGGAATTACAACACTTCTAGATTTTTTTATATTTTTTTTACAACAATATGTAACATGTTGACTTAACTGTGAAAATCGAACACTTACAAGTTTTATTATTTAATTTTTTAAGCCTCAGTTTGTAACATGTTGACTTGACTCTGAAAATCCAACACTTCTTGATTTTTTATATCAATTTTTACGAATCTATTTATAACTTGTCTACTTAGTGTAAAAATTCAACACCATCCCCAAAAATGGTAAAAAAAACCCAAACCAGCCACAGAACTTTATATGTCTGATACTACAACTTCACAAATACTGATACAACTTAATAAACACTGGTATAATGTATAAAGAATCTGGCGAGAGTTACGTTACTGTTGATCAAAACTAATATGATGGTTAAGAACTTAATCATTTGTCTGTATTAAGTCATAGAGCTGCCTCCACCTCTGCCGCTGCCGCTGTTTCTCCGAGACGTACGAGTCGCCCCTTTTCTAAATGTACGCCGTCGTTTCGTCATAATGTTATTAAGTCATGAAATGTGTAAATTATAAGTATACATACATACAAGTAAAGCTATCATGATATTCTTGTACATTAGTGCGTTTTATTCACTGTGGAGGTGGACCCAAGACAATTTTTTTTGGATAATGCTTTTTGGAATGGCTGTTTTGATTGCCTGAAGAGAGAAAGAAAACAAAAAAAGGAAAGGAATGAAGACAAAACAAGAAAGAATGGAAGAAAAGAAGGAAAGGAAAAGAGAAAAAGAAAGAGGTATGGAAGAAGGAAAGGAAAGGAGAGAGAACAAGTAAGAAGGAAAGGAAAGGAGAGATAAGACAAGCAAAAAGGATGGAAGAAAAGAAGGAAAAGAAAACAAGAAAGAAGTAGGAAAGGAAAGGAGAGAGGAAACAAAGATGGAAGAAAGATGGAAAGAAGGGGATATGGAGAGAAGGGAAATATTGAGGAAGATGGAAGAGAGAGAGAGAGAGAGAGAGAGAGAGAGAGAGATTTAAGGTGGGTATGATGGTATTCCTGTATAATACCCACACAAGGACCATAAGGAAACTGAGGGAAGGGAACCGTTGTAACCCGAAAATCACATCGCCCTGTGTCCCAAGATAATGAGTTTTTACCCACCACAGACTGAAGGGTTAACGCGACAGATGAGCCCCGAGGTCATGCGCATCTATAGTGTATGCCCCTAATTTTATCTGACCGAAGAGGCGATAGACCTCAAGCTTTTGCAATTATTAGGAAATTAAAAAGGTTAGGAAAGGAGATACAACAAAGGATTGAAAAGGAAAAAGATTGAAGAAAGGAAGGAATGGAACAAAGAAAACGAGAGAAGGAAGAAGGAAAGGAGAGAAAAAGAAATTTGGAAGAAAATTAAAGGAAAGGTAAGGTAAGGGAAGATGGTTCATCAAGGAAAACATTAGATGTGTACTATATAAATAGGACCCAAATCATATCTGCTCTGCTCCCTTGAAAAAATTTAGATTCCCCAGATAGATGGGCTTGTTGGGGGGGAGAGGGGCTTGTTGGGGGGAGAGGAACATTATCTTTTTTTACCTCAACACATCACTTTTAGACTTGTTATAATAATCATCTTTCCTACTTTTCTTCCTCAATCAATGTAATGCCAGAAATCTCAATCTTATATGCATTAACTTAGCTCATGTGTTCATAGAATGTGTTAATCAATTCCTTGGTATCAGATTGGATTAATTTATATTAACCCAGCATCCCTTCCTTCCAAGTTTGTTCCAGTTTTCATGAGGGAATATATATGCAAGATTACATCAATATTTTAATTCTCTATTCATTTCTTCCTTTTCATTCCTTTTCTCATTAATATTTGCTTCCTTCTGTCTTTCCTGCCCTCTTTTCCTCTATTGTTTCCATCCCTTGTTTCCTTCCCTCCCAAATTTGCAAAGATGGGAAGGAAGGAAATAATGAAAGAAAAGGAAGGAAAGAGAAGGAAGCTAAGAATCAATGAATGAAGGAGAAAAGGAATGGAAAGTAAACACTGAGAGAAAAAACATTAATTGATGGAGAAAAGGAAAAGAAAACAAAGAAAGAAGTATGGAAGAAGGAAAGGAGAGAATACCAGTAAGAAGGAAAGGAGAGGTAAGACAAGCAAAAAGGATAGAAGTGTAGCGTTCTCTCCCTATTGTCTTATTGTGTTTATGGGTGTCGCTACATCCCTTTTTGACGAACACTATGGTTGTGGTGTATGTGGTTGCGTGGTAGTAGTCTACATTCCCGAGCGCTGGTCCCGGATGGTAAGGCCTCAGGACAAGAACACTTTTTTCCGAAGTTTGTGACCAGAAGGGAGTTACTTGTGATTATGTAAGGCGGGAGGATTTCAGTGTGAACCACTGAAAGACAGCATTAAGAAACTGGATGGTGACTGATAATGTACTAGGGGGGGGGGGGGGGGGATGTGTAAGGGTTCAGTAATCTCAAATGAGCAGGAAAACAGGCTCCAAATGATAACACAGTAAGGTTGTATATAAATGTATTTAGTTTCATTTTTCAAAGGTTAGCAGAGTACTAAAAAGGACTGACAGGCTGTATGCCTCTAATCTAACTAGCTACCGGCACAAGGGAGATTTGGGGAATACTCATAATGCTTAACTCTGGTTGCTGGAGGAGGCGGCAGGAGCTGGCGTGAGCGTCGGGCTCGGCAGGGCACGTCCACGATGGGAATGGGCGGTCATGTGATGGACAGACGGGCGTCGGTTGGTGTGCAGAGGCGGGCGCTGCTTGGTGTGCAGAGGGAGCAGCTCGGGGCAGTGTTTTGGGGGCCCGACCTCTTCCCGCCTCATGTTGGTTTATGGTGGTTCTCGGGGGGCTGAGTGGAAAGATGGACACCTCTCTCTCACTCAACTCCAACTCGCTGCCATTCTTGCTTCCTGCTGCTCGTCTCCTGGCTAGCCCGCCTCACACAGCTGGCCGTGGGTGGTGTGTGGGTCGGGGGCCGAGTGGAGAGATGGACACCTCTCTCACCAGCCCGCTTCTCTGTGGTTTCTCGCTGCCGCTCCTTGCTGTCGTGGTGTTCGTCTCCACACGTCTCCCAAGCTTGTGGTGCTTTTCCTCACTGGCCCGTGGGTCTCCTTGCCCTCGCCTTCTCGCCTTTGCTCCTCGCTAAGCTCCTCCCCCTTCTTCACGTGACTCCCTCTCGGCATTACAATCAAACCCTACCTACCTAACTACTATGCATTTCAGCGGCAGACAAACGGTGTTTTTTGCAGATATCTCCTAAACTAATCGTTGGATGAGTATGATATTTCAGCACACTACCTTGAACATCCGTTCGTAATTTTTGGTTAACATACCACATTGCTATATGTGTTATGTGAGGAGTTTACTGAGTGATATTACGCCTAATCCAGTCATCATATCAAAGGTGTTACACAGAATCGGACGAGTGTGGGGTACTCGTCTAACCCCTCCACCACCACCACCACCACCACCCTGAAGAACCCCCAGACCACTCCTTCTCTACCCCAGTATCACATGACCCTCTTCCCCCTACTCACACCATCAGCCTTCCACCTGTGATTTTTTCCCTATTGTAATTACATACGTATAGGTATAATAGTTACATACGTCAGTATGTACATACATATCATACATTAATAATATTATCTAATACAATTGCTGGTATATGTGGACATGAAAACCAGACTGGGTCAAACGACCGTTAAAGCAATAGCTAATTCCGCTGTTAATCTCTCTCTCTCTCTCTCTGACTTTTACGCATTATACACATATGTATAGATTAAGAAAAATATATGCAGTTTATAATTTTTTGATAACATGAATATACAACAAACAAATCAACAAAATAATATTATATATAAACTGGACCACTTTTTATGATCAATAGGCAGACAGTACGCAATAAGAGTATCAACTTTTCCTAACAGTAGAAGGTCCAAGTCACAGGTAATTCCAGCACATCATGTTCACGTGGTTGACCATAACGACTGCAAACATGGCTCTCCTATATACTACACGTAAACGTGCTGTTGTATAGTAATTATCAACGTGAACCACTTCTTGCCTTCATGAAATTGTACCATACTCTTAGGAAATAATCATATCTATACATACACACTTACAGAACATTATAATGCATAAATACAGTAGTGGGAGAAGTAGGGAGGGGCACAGGAGTGAGGGAGGCGAAGCAAGGAAGAGGAGAGGAGGGATAAAGAGGCGGGGGGACTTCCGAGACGGGGGAGACGTAGTAGTGGTTAGGAATGGTTTGGGTGGGTGTGTGGGGGGGGGCACACTTTCATTCGAATGCGTGAACATGACTCGTCGGCTTTGTGTTATTTTTCACGAGTAAACTCCTCACATAACATATATAGCAATGTGGTATGTTAACCAAAAATTACGAACGGATGTTCAAGGTAGTGTGTTGAAATATCATACTCATCCAACGATTCGTTTAGGAGATATCTGCAAAAAACACCGTTTGTCCACCGCTGAAATGCATAGTAACTAGTTATTGGTTTCTTGGGGGGTTCGAGGCTTTGAGATGAGGGATTTCAGTAACTCTCGTTCATATATTCGCTCATTCGCTCGCCGTGTTATCTTCTCATAACCTTTTACGCACTTACATTCCTTAGCCACCCATTCACTCCCTCACTCATTCACTCTTTCACTCATTCACGCTCCCACTCGCTCACACTTACTCACTCTGTTACTCACTGACTTACATTCTCTCGTTCATTCACGCACTCGCTTACACTTACTGTTACTCACTGACTTGCATACCCTCTCGCTCACTCACATTCGGACCGTTACAGAAGAAAAGAAGGAAAAAAGAGATATAGCAAGAAAGAAGGAAGAAGGAAAGGAAAGGAGAGAGGAAACAAGAAAGAAGGAAGGAAAGAGGTAAGGAAAAGAGAGAGAAAAGAAAGAAGAATGGACGAGAAGAAGGAAAAAAGAGATTAAAGAAGAAAGATGAATGGACGAAAGAATGGAAAAGAGAGAAGACAAGAGCAAAGGAAGAAGGGAGAGAAGAAGCAAGAAAGAAGAAAGGAAAGGAGAGAAACCAAAGAAGGATGGAAGAGAAGAAGGGAAAAAGAGATTAAAGAAGAAAGAAGAATGGATGAAAGAATGGAAAATAGAGAAGACATGAGACAAGGAAAAAGGAGGGAGATAAAAAGAAAGAGACGGAAGAAGAAAAGTAAAGGAAAGGTAAGGAAACTATTCTCGTGGGGTCCTAATGATAGGGGCTCACAGCGTTTCTCCACAATTACCCTTATTTTGTCGCTCAGACCTAATTGCCCCTCCATTTAGTGTCATAGCATGTTATTTCTGTTCCTTTAAGGAGTGTCAGGGGGTGAAGGAGGCATCTTGTGTTGTTTAATGGTATAATATCTGTTATTATATTGTAGGGTATATTATGGTGTCTGTCTAACGCTTCCCCTGCTTCTCTACCATTTATCGTCGGTAAGGATTTTTTCCCTTGTAATGCCAGAATTTAATTAAGAATGGGAAAATGTAAATTAGGGAGGAATAAGTAGTTTTAAGTATTATATTTACTTAATACTTAAAACTACTTATTCCTCCCTAATTTACATTTTCCCATTCTTGATTAAATTCTGGCATTACACCCCTACAGCAAAGTACAATTATAATAAACGAAGGTAGACATATTGTGCATGTAGTGGATAAATTTTAGTACTCCCGTAGAAGACAAAGTTAATATATTCCTTCTTCCACCAAGTAAAGACAAATAAATAATGTAGTAGGTAGCCTAATAGTAGAACACAACTCATAATGGATAACTAACTCACTATAACCAAAGAGTATTTAAAAGTTTTTCGGGTGAATGAAAGGAAAAGGTTTGTATTTAGTAGAGTCACATTCTCTCTCTACTAAAATGCCCAAATAAATTTCAGGAAGCCATAAAAAATGCATAATGCTACAGCAGCCATATGAGGAAAATCTAAATGATATCATAGGAGAGATTTATACAGCAAAGAAATCAGTGAGAATAAAAAGAATTGCTGTGTGAAATCTGTTATAAAAGAGAAGTTAAAACAGCAATACCCACCGTGAAAACACCCTATTGTCTATCCGTTTTTTTTTTTTTCTCTCCCTTTCCTTCCCCATCCTTCATCTTTCCTCCCCTCCCCCTTTCTCTTCTCCCATTTTCTCTCTTCCTCTTCTTCGTTATCCTTTCTTTCTTTCTCCTTACTTCCATACTTTCCTTCCCCTTTCTTATAGTGGCTGAAATCACGTTACAAAGGCTCTGCTTCGAACCATCAACTGAACCTCTGAACCGAGACCTTATGCGCGGATCGAGGTGTTCAGAGTCAGGCGGGTGTGTGGTTTGTCTTACTTTTTTCGCATTTATTCCTTTAATATAGCGTTGTGTGTGTCGTGTGTCGCAGTGAGTGTGTCGCGGAAGGCGTGTGGCGTGTGTTCTGACCGCCGGGAACATGACAGCAAAGGATAAAAGTGAGAAATTAACATGTATCTTATGGCAACCACTCACTCCCTTGATAGGTTATGTTTGTCTGCCATGCCATTGTGTTCTGTCTCGGTTTTGCGGTGATTGCAATGGCCACTGTTTTAGCGTCGAGAGGTTATATTATATCCCTCAAGTCTTGGTGCGAGTGGGTTAGTTATGCATGGCGAAGATATTGCCTTAAAATACGATTGGGGCCCCGCTGCCATTTAATTTTAGAGATTCGTGAAGATTCGGACAGTCGATTTTTCCATGATTCTTATTCGTTTTGTATGAGTTCAAACAATGCATGAGTAGGAACATTTATGAAGAGGTTAATTTGTTTGATATAAAATTATATGGACATATTGTGCGTGTGAGAGAAAGAGGAAGCCAGTTATCCTTAATTCTGGAGATATTTATTTAACTTTTCTATAATTTTTTCGACAAATATTAAGATTATATTTTTTGTGCTTAAATATATCTCAGAATTGATAATTTCTTGTTGATAAACCATTCTAATTTACGTTATATTAACAGCAACCACTCACTATTATTTTGGTTTAGTTTATTGATTTTTATACCAAGTTTCCATTGGATTTTACGTTTTTATTCGTTAAGGATGTAGATTTCTGTATTTGGTTTATGTATTCCTATTTTTCCTTCCTTTTAACTCACAAACCCGAGTTTAGGCTATTCTATCTTGCTTCTTTCCCTCCATTTAATTAACAAAACTCAGGCTATTTTTTTTCTTTTTTCCTTCCATTTAACTAACAAAACCTTGGCTATTTCTTCTTTCCTTCCACTTAACTAACAAAACCCAGGCTATTTCTTTTCTTTTTTCCTTCCATTTAACTAACAAAACCTTGGCTATTTCTTCTTTCCTTCCACTTAACTAACAAAACCCAGGCTATTTCTTCTATCTTTCTTCTTTTCTTCCATTTAACTAACAAGACAAAACCCAGGCTATTTCTTTTCTTTTTTCCTTCCACTTAACTAACAAAACCCAGGCTATTTCTTCTATCTTTCTTCTTTTCTTCCATTTAACTAACAAGACAAAACCCAGGCTATTTCTTCTATATTTTTTCCTTCCATTTAACTAACAAAACCCAGGCTATTTCTTTTCTTTTTTTCCTTCCTTTTAACTAACAAAACCTAGGCTACTTTCTTTTTTCTTTCCCATTATTTAACAAAGTTTAACCTGAGTTAGGCTATGTCTTTTGTCCCTTTCTTTTTCCATTTATCTTTCACACACACACACACACACACACACACACACACACACACACATAAAAAAAAGGCTAGGCTATTTTTTTTGCATTCCCTTCTGTTTCCTTTTCCCTTTAACTAACAAACCCCAAACTTGGGCTTGGCAATGTCTTGTATTATTTTTATCTTCCTATTAAACTAGCAAATCCTTAACTAGTGCTAGGCTGTTTCATGTATTCATTTATTTCTTCGCTATTGTTAACTAGGACTAAGCTATTTTTTGTCTGCCTTTCTTTTTTCTTACCATATAACAAAAAAAGTATACTTGGCTATTTCTTGTATCCATTTATTTTCTCTTTTTAACCAACTCACTCAACATGGACTAGACTATTTCTTATATTTCATTATCTTCTCTTCATATCTCTTCATGTCTCTTGTATTATATTAGTTTATTTATGTATGTATCTATCTATCTATTATTTCACTTATATTTCCAGTTGCCTCTCCTACCACTATTAGTTCTACCACCGCCACCACCACCTGACAACGTGAGGTAAGTACCGGACTGTGATTATGCTTTCTCTTTTAGCTCAGGTGTTCTCAGGTACTCAATAGATTAGAATAGTATACAGGTTAAAGTGATAAGCGGGTGATATTTACGCTGTTTCTTTAGGTTAGTTGTTAGGTGAGGGTAAAAATAGATAATGAATAGCTGAAGGTAATAAGTTGGGGTAATAGTAAGCAGGTCACCAGGGCAATCAACAGGTATTATAGACAGGTGAAGGTAATAAGTAAGGTAGGATAACAAGCAGGTCAGAGTAATCAACATTTAATAAACCCTTAATAGATTGGTCAAGATAATAACAGGTCAAGGTTATTAATATATCAGGATTGAGAAACATGTATTAATTAAGGCAGTAACAAATAGGTAAAATAAACTTGCCAGTGTAATAAGCAAGGTATAAGCAGGTCATGTGTCTTCTGGTAGTCAACATCACTATCATTTTAATAATCCCTTTGAACCCTTTGACTGTTAGGTAGCCAGCCATGTCAATTGTCAACCATTTCTTTAACCATTGTTCTGCCGGTGTAAAGCACTAATATTTATGGGTGTCGTGTAGATATTATGTGTGGAATGCCCCCTGCTGTCTCCACGTCCAAAACAACCTGACCTCGTTCAAACATTGTGACGCTAAACAGAGCAGGTATTGCGGGTTACGATTCATACATATCTACATGATGCTTATATACATTACTGCCTTATAAGCAATATGTTTTCTATTATGTGATATAGATGTTTTTTGATGTGGCAAGTAAACATTCATATTACACGTGATGAAGAGAATATGGGAGCAATAGATTAGTACAATTTTTACACAAACACTCCCCCCATGGCTGCTGTGTTATTGCCTCCGTGGGTGCTGTAACTTCCTTCATGGCTACTGTTAATTGCTGCCTTCATGATTGTTGTGTTATTACCCCCATGGCTGTTGTTTTATTGTCTCTATGGCTATTGTGTTATTACCCCCATGGCTGTTGTATTAATGCCTGCGTGACTACTGTGTTATTGCTCTCATCGATGGTATATAGTATTATTTCGCTGCGTGCTGTGTTAGTGTTCGTGAGAGCACATAAAAGCGTCTCGATGACAAAAGTACCAGTGACTTGTATTACCTCGATGTTTTATAAAGGTTTAGCGGACAGGAAAGTGTCTTGGAAAACATACTGATGCGTCGATATCGGCTTCGGCCATCAATTTACTATCACATACCTACAAATTATTTACGAGAATATGCAATCACACACACACACACACACACACACACACACACACACACACACACACACACACACACGTATAGATGTAGAATCCTGTATTAATTTCGTTCCTGACATTCCTTTTCCATGTGTAACGAAGACGGGAATAAAAGATTCAATGACGAAATTCCACGAGTGAGTGATGAGACGCGCGCCGGTAATGCTGGAATACCTGGAACCCAAGCGTGTGAGGCGGAGCTCTGCTTGTGTCACTGCTGCTGGCGGAGTACTGGGAGGTGCCACACGAGTTTATGGGTCAGTTTTACAGTCCAATACAGCAAGTTTGTAAGCTCCCCAACCAAACACAAAACACGACGAAAATTCATTGTATAGTGTTTGGTGGTGATATAAAAAGAAGGAAATTTTAGGAAATCGCACAGGAAATCTGTTTAGTATTTGGCAATGAGTAGAAGAAACGGATTATTGTAGAGAATATAGTTTGGATTGGGAGCTTACAATGACTCTGTGTTGGACTATCGAACTGGCCCTTTATTGCCTTTCTTTTGTTTGTGTGTGTGTGTGTGTGGGGGGGGGGGGGGGGAGGGGCAGGACAAGTCATTGAAGCCAGAAAATGATATTGTTTGTTCCGGATATGTCTGGTGGCCGAAAGGTGTTTTTGTCACCGCTGTGCCTGAAATACTGCGTGCATGTGTCACGTGAAGTGTATGTTTCTTGTTACTGAAACATTATTAAATGAATTATGGCTCGGGGATTCTTTAACAGAGCCGTCAAGGCAGAAATGCTTACTGTTGTTATGCTTCAGCGAGAGCTTGTGTGCGCCGTGAAGGGACTGGGGTTGCTGGATGGGTGGCGGGGGCTTGTGTTTTGTTACTCGCATGTATAAACACTACAAAATGGATATTGTCGGCAATATTTACGATAATGTCTACTGATACTGTTGTAAATATATACGACAATTTTAATGCTGTGCTGCTTCATAGTTGCATTGATTATTAAATGAGTACATTGTTTTAGGTCTGATGGTGCAGTAACGAGTTGTTAAACGTTACCAATATATGATCCCAATACAGTGAGAATGTTTCTCCAGCCAGCCACACACACACACACACACACACACACACACACACACACACACACACACACACACACACACACACACACTTCTTCATTTTCAAACATCACGGAATGAGATAAATAGAGTGAAGGTGATTGCAAATTCAAATGTTCATTAAAAAGATTCGTGTGAGAAGGTTGTCGGTAGGGAAGGAAACAAACCCAAATATATGTACACTCTTTTTTACTTACTATTTTATTTTAGGCGAACAAGCGTAAGTTGAGAGGATTGTATATACAAAAATGTTCTTGACCTTATTTATATCTCTATTGTAAGAGCGGAACGAGCTGAGCATGAGAACCAGACTTACATGCGCAGCTATAAATGAAAACAGTGTATTAAGTTATTTATTTTATCTTAGGTAGGGGAGGGAGAGCTTCAGAATTAGACACGAGCTTCTGTGTATGTAAGAGCTCTTAGGGATTATTATTATTATTATTATTATTATTATTATTATTATTATTATTATTATTATTATTATTATTATTATTATTATTATTATTATTATTATTATCTTCATAGTCATTATTTTTTTCTTATTTCTTATTTCTAGGAACAGGTATATTTGAAAACCAGGTCTTATGTAATTATTTCTTTATCAGTTTATTACTTTATTTATTACCTTCATCTTGGATAGCTGAGATCATAATTACACTTCTTTCATCTTCTTCTTCTTCTTCTTCTTCTTCTTCTTCTTCTTCTTCAAATTGCTGTTGCTGTTGTTTCCTTATCATTTTTTGTTGTTATTCAATTTTCTTTTTGCTTCTTGTTATTATTATCTATTATTATTATTATTATTATTATTATTATTATTATTATTATTATTATTACATCATCATCATCATCATCATCATCACTACTGTTCATACCATCTAATCAAGTTTGAGGAGCAGGTAGACAGACAGACAGACAGACAGACATCCACACCACCAGGAACCAAACACAGAAAAACACACTCTTTAAATGTAGAAATATGTATTTGTAAAAAAAACTTAGACTTACATAACGGAATCCTGCAATCACAGCACAAACGCAAGACAAGAATCACAGTGTTGTCAACCATAAACCCAAGGAACGGGAGGCCAGCACGGGAGGGTTGGGGGGTGGGGGGGGGAATGAAGGAAGGGAGGAAGGAAGGAAGGAAGAGCACCAAGGAAGGAAAAAAAAAATGGGAGTGTGAGAACTGTGTGGGAAAGGAAGGAGGGAAGGAAGGAAGGATAAGGGAGAGAAGGAAGGAAGGAAGGATTGAAAGTTTTGGAGAGTGAGGAAGGAAGAAGGATTTTAAATAGAGAAATAATTAAGAGAAAGAGTAAGGAAGGAGAGGAGAGAGAAGGAATGAAGGGAGGAGGAAGGAGGGAGGAAAGGAAGGAAGGAAGGATGGATGTATGGATGGATGGAAGGGAGGGGTGGGCAGATGGAAGGAAGGAAGAAGAGAAGGAAAGAGGGATGGAAGGAAGGAAGGAAGGTAGGAAAGAGGGAAGGAAGGAAGGAAGGAAGGAAGGAAGATAGGAAGGTAGGAAAGAGGGAAGGAAGGAAGAAAAGGAGGGAGGAGGAGGGACGGGAGGAAGGAAGGATGGAAGGAAGGAAGGAAGGATGGAAGGAAGGAAGGAAGGAAGGAAGTTAGGAAAGGGTAGGTAAGGAAGGGAGGAAAGAGTAATAATGGGAGTGTGTGAACAAAAGGATCGAAGGAAGGAAGGAAGGAAGGAAGGAATTAAGGAAGGAAAACCATAAACCCAAGGAACGGGAGGCCAGCACGAGGGGGGAGGGGAAGGCAGGAAGGAAGGAAGGAAGGAAGGAAGGAATAAACGAAGGAAGAAAAATGGAAAAGGAAGGAAAGAAGATGGGAACGAGGTAAACACTGGAAGAAAAGAAGGAAGGAAGGAAATATAGAAAAGCAAATAATATATAAATGAAGGAGAAAAGGAATGGAAGGAAGAAAGGAGATACAAATGGGATACGGAGAGAATGAAAATATTAACTGAGGAAGAAATGAAGGAAAGAAGAGATAAAAAACAAGAAAGAGAAGGATGGAAAGCAGATCAGATAATAGAAGGAGAGAGAGAATTAATGAAGAAATAAAGAAAGGGAGAAAAGAAAGACCAAAGGAAGGATATAAAAGGAGGAGAGGATAGAGAAAAGGCAGTTAGTCAGAAAGGGGGAGGAGGAGGAGGAGGAGGAGGAAGAAGAAATTATGGAAGAAGAGAGAGAGAGAGAGAGAGAGAGAGAGAGAGAGAGAGAGAGAGAGAGAGAGAGAGAGAGAGAGAGATAGAGAGAGAGAGAGAGAGAGAGAGAGAGTGAGAGAGAGAGAGAGAGAGAGAGAGAGAGAGAGAGAGAGAGAGAGAGAGAAATTGTCCATATCACAAGCTCTCCCTTCCTGGGCCATTCCTTTGAGATCAGTTCCAACAATATCAGTCAGTCAGACCCCGTTCCCTACATACGAGCTTGCTATGAACCACTTTCACGGGTTAATGGCTACACCCAACACATTAATTTATTCTCTCCGTAATAGTATGACGCAAATAGGCCAAGAAAATAAGGAACCCGAAGTGAAGGATGTGGAATTCAACGAAGGCGAAAAACAGACTGCATGCTGCCGGTGTCGAAGCCATTCCCTTGAGATCAGTTCCAACGCTATCAGTCAGTCAGTCAGACACCGATCCCTACAGCGGCTACGTCCAGTCATATTTAAGTTTGTCTCAGTAATGGTATGGCGGAAACAGGTCAGGAAACAGGGAAATCGAGGTGAGGAATGTGAAACTGAACGAAGGCAAGGAGAGAGATGAGAAGCTGCGGCTTATGAGTTACTAATGAGCGAGCTATTTTAGTCATGGAGGGCTTGGAACACATGTGAGATTTGAACGAAGGCAAGAAGAGTTTAGAACAGGGGTTCTTAACCGGGAGTACCCCTTGGGGGTATGAGAACCAAATACTGGGGGTATCGGACTCAATATCTGAATATTTTGATAAATTATATATTAAATAGGACTGGTGATGATGATTTCGGCAGTCAAGCGAAGGGGGTACTGAGCAATCCAATGGGGGTCTGGGATCACCTAAAGGTTAAGAGCCCCTGGTTTAGAAGCTGGCGTTGTTGGAGTTAGTGCTGAGCGAAGTGACATTGTTGAGTAAGGGAGAGCTTGGAACACGACCATGTGGAATTGAACGAAGAAGAGTTTAGAAGCTTCCGTTGTTCATGAGTTAGTATTGGGTGGAGGGGTCTTGTGATATGTAACTTAACGAAGGCGAGAAAGGAGTATAGAAGCTGCCGTTTATGAGTTAGTACTGAGTGACATATTTCAGTCAGGGAGAACTTGGAACACGACCATGTGGAGTAGAGGGGTCTTGGGATATGTAATTTAACGAAGGCGAGAAAGGAGTATAGAAGCTGTCGTTTATGAGTTAGTACTGAGTGACATATTTCAGTCAGGGAGAACTTGGAACACGACCATGTGGAATTCAACGAAGGCGAGAAGAAAGTTGAGAAGCTGACTTTGTTTATGAATTAGTACTGAGTGAGGTTTAGTAAGGGAGAGCTAGGAACACGGCTATGTGGAATTCAACGAAGGAAACAAGAGTATAGAAGCTGCCGTTGTTTGAGTTTAGTAATGAGTGAAGTGACATTGTTTAGTCAGGGAGAGCATGGAAAGGGACACAAGTGATTTAACTTAGGCGAGAAGAGAGAGTATAGAAGCTGCCGTTTGTGTGTTAGACATGAATGATGATTAGTAAGAGGGAGCTTGGAACTCGACTATGTGGAATTGAGCGAAGGCGAGAAAGGAGTTAAGAAGCTGGCGTTGTTTGAGTTGTATTGAGTGAGATTAGTTTTGGGGAGTCTGAAACACGGCTTTAGGGAAATAACGAAGGCGAGAATGGAGTTAAGAAGCTGGCGTTGTTTGAGTTGTATTGAGTGAGATTAGTTTTTGGGAGTCTGAAACACGGCTTTAGGGAAATAACGGAGGCGAGAATGGAGTTAAGAAGCTGGCGTTGTTTGAGTTGTATTGAGTGAGGTTTAGTTTTGGGGAGTCTGAAACACGGCTTTAGGGAAATAACGGAGGCGAGAATGGAGTTAAGAAGCTGGCGTTGTTTGAGTTGTAATGAGTGAGGTTTAGTTTTGGGGAGTCTGGAACACGGCTTTAGGGAAATAACGGAGGCGAGAAAGGAGATAAGAAGCTGCAAATGTTTGGGTAATGAGTAAGGGTTAGTAAAGGGGCTATTACACTGGGCAAATTTTCCGTGGATCTTCAGTCAAACCACGATTTCCGCTAGCGTGGTTCTCATTTGTTTGTTGTTATTGCTGCTGATGAAGATGGTGAGTAATACCGTCGACCTTCAATGAAATCTACCGTAGCTTTGGAAGATCGTGGACACGTCAGAAAACCACGCAAATATGAAAACCACGCCAGAGGAAATCGTGGTTTGACTGAAGATCCACGGAAAATTTGCCCAGTGTAATAGCCCCTTAAGGGAGAGCTTGGAACACGGCTATACATGGAAATCAACGAAGACGGGAAAAAGTTTTATAAGTTGCCGTTGAGTTAGTATTGAGTGAGGCTTGGTCAGGGTGAGGTTGGAACACTGGCACGTGGAATTCAACGAGGACAAGAAGTTTAGAAGCTGGCGTTATTTGAGTTAGTACAGAGTGACATGTCTTAGTCAAAGAGAGCTTGAAAATTGAGAGAAGAGAGAAGCTTCCGTTGTTAGTAGCTGCTGTTGAGCTAGTAAGGAGTGGCATTGGGTAGTCTGGAGAGCTTGGATGTGGATTTTAACGGAGGCAAGAAGAGAGAGTTTAAAAGCTGGCGTTGAGTTAGTACTGAGTGAAATCATTTAGTAAGGGAGAGCTTGGAACAGGGCGATGGAGTATAGAAGCTGGCGTTGTTTTGAGTTAGTACCAAGTGACATTATCGTAGTCAGGGAGAGCTTGGAACACGGCCGAGGAATGACGGTAAGGGAAGGGGAAACTGGCATATTATGATGTGTAGTAACGATATTAGTCTAGGCGGCTCTGAGGCTCATTAGGGCGAGGATGAGGAACGAGGGAGTGAGTGAGAGTCTGAGGGTGTTTGCAGACACTATACAGAGCTTGTTAGTCAGGCTTGTTTACATACAGGAGTGTGTGTGTGTATGTGTGTGTGTGTGTGTGTGTGTGTGTTTGGAGAGAGAGAGAGAGAGAGAGAGAGAGAGAGAGAGAGAGAGAGAGAGAGAGAGAGAGTCAACAACCTCGACGCTCGTAACAGTTCTTCACTTTTTTAATTTTTTTCCTCATTCCTCTAATTTTCCTTTCTCATATTCTTCTTTGTCTTTGTTTCCTTGTTCTCTTTTTTGTTGTTTAGTTTTTTTAGTTTTCTTGTTTCTTTGGTTCAGTCTCGGTGTCTTTGTGTCGTTCGTTCCGCCCTCCTGAGTGTCGCACGTCGCCGAGGTTGCTGCGTGAGTCGCGTATTTGATTGGCTGTTTGGTCGGTGGTCCTGTTGATTGGCTGGGCCGAGGCGACCCTCGCGTTGATTGGCTGCTGCGGGCGGCCCTCCTTCTGCCTGGCCGCGGCTCCTGTGATGCTGCTGTGTGTTTGTTGGTTGCCGATGTGTTTCGAGCGTGTGCTTATGGGGGGTGGGGAGTGATGCGTGTGTGTGTGTATGTGTGTGTGTGTGTGTGTGTGTGTGTGTGTGTGTGTGTGTGTAGGGGATGGGTGCGCTATACGCCGTGCGTGGGTGTCAGCAAGCGGTGTTTGAAGGGTGCTGTCCCGGGGGGCGCCGTCCCCGGGGCGGAAAGCGGTGAAGCACTGAGGGGAAGGTCCGCCGCGCCCCGCCGCCGCCGCGGTGATCAAGGCAAGGTCAGTCCTTGGAGCAGCGCGGCGCGTGAGTCAGCGGCCGGCGGCTGGCGGCGGGGCGGGGCGGCGGTGATGAGTCACGAGAAGCGAGTCACTAGCCTACCTTGGCACCTTGGCACCTGCACCTGTACACCGGCCTGACACCTGCACCTGTACACAGCCACACCTGTACACCGGCACTGTACACCGGCCCGCCACGCCTGCACCTGTACACACCGAACTTGTGGCCCGCACGGGCAGGGCTCAGTACCCGCCCCGCCTGTACGCAGGCACGTTGCGGGCCGCACCTGTACACTGCCCGCCACGCCCGTGCAGGGCGGCGGGCCGTTGAGCACTAGAGTGTTGCCACGGCGACGGCCACGCCGGCACGCAGGCGGGAGGGCGCGCTGCGACGGGACGACACGCCGGCGCGACGCGGCGAGGCGCGGTGCGGGGAGCCGCATCGGGGAGAGGCGCAGCCCGCGAACCTGGAGGAGCCCAGCACGCGGGGGGAGGCGACCCCCGCCGCCATCTTGGCCTGCACGCCCATCTTCGGGGAGGCAGAGGCGCGCAGCGCAGAGCGGGGCCGCCGCGGCGTTTCCGGCGTGATTTGTAGCGGCAAGTACTCTGGCGCGGCGGCCGGCGGTGGCAGCAGCGCCTGGGGCTGGTGGCGTGTGAGGCGCGGAGTGCTGCGGCCGCTCGGCCTGGCCCAGCGGTCGTCGCCACGCCGCGCGGGCGGCACACAGCACACGGGCACCAGCCGGCAGGTCCGCGCCGCGCCGTTGCGGCAGGATGCCAACGTGGCGGCCAGCTTGGGCGCCGCGCCACCGCTCACCATGGTGTGGGTCCCCGCCGGGCCGCCGCCCCGTCCCTCGCTGCCGCCGCTGCCGCTGCTCGCCGCCTTCATGATGGAGGGCAGTCGCAGGGCCGCCGCCAGCCAGTCTCGGTCGTTTCGCTTGGCCTTGCCCGGCGGCTCCAGCGCCGTGCTCACGTAGAACTTGGCCTCCTGCCGCGTGCGCGACAGCGTGGGCGTGCCTTGCGGCGTGCGGTCTCGCACCTCGCCCAGCGGCGGCTTCACGTTGCTGGCGAACTCCCCGCCCAGGTTGCCTGGCGGCCAGTACCGCGCTACCACCACTGTGCGCCCATCCGACCCTCGCGCCACGCCGATGCCCACCGCCCGCGTCGACTCCCACACCAACTGCGAGAATGGACCTGCGGGGGAAGGGGGGGTGAGCGCAGAAACACACACACACACACACACACACACACACACACACACACACACACACACACACACACACACACACACACACACACACACACACACACACCTGACGGTGGACCTACACACTGAGTTATCTGACAACCGACCAACGCTTACTAAACATGAATACAGCAAGACCAACGCTTGCATGCACTATATTCATAATAACACGTGGGCGGCTGTGTCGTGTACATAGCAAGAGATGTTATGAGCGGTGACCACACCATTCCTAAGGCCAATCCAAGAACACACAGCTGTGGCTTGACACCTGCACATGATGACGCGTTGCATTGCAGGCAGAGAAAAAGCTTAAACGGTACAGAGTGCAGCCACGTGAGAAACGTGAAATATTTAAAGAAGATCTGGTAGTGCCCCGCCAACCCTGCCACAACGAGGGGCGGGGAGACGTCATTAGTCTGTGCAAATAAGTGACGGGACAGAAAAAAAAATGGATCTAAAAGAAGACACATGAGAAGCAAAATTTAGGAAAAATATTATAAGAATCTCCTTAAAAGATCTTACAACGAACTTACATCTGCTACAGCGAGGGACGAGGAAGCGTCATTAGGCTGTGCAAATAAGTGACAAACCAGGAAAAACGGATGTAGAATGGGACACATGAGAAGTTAAAAAAATCATATGAAAATGTCATAAGAAACTACAAGAAAGAAGAAACGATAGAGGAAATTCAACTCTACACCAGTTTAGCCAAAGAACGCTTGATTTCCTTAACCAATTTAAAGATGTAGTATACTAAATAGGTTTTAAGTCTGCCAGCCAGTGTTCGGGTCTTGGGATCAGACGGCCATTACAGTAGGGAAGGAGGGAGAGACAAAATGATAAATACAACAAAAGAAGAGGAAGGAAGGGAAGGCAGTGGCTGAACGGATAGCGAGACGGCCCCGCGTTCAGGAGGACGTGAATTCAATCCCCGACCGGTGCCACCAAGCTGGGATTTTTCAGCCGCCGCCGAGTGGCTTAAAGCTATCCACATGCTGTCCAGAAGACCACCTATCAACCCGGACTCTAGATTCTAGGATTAAAGATGAGCTCCGGGAGGGCAGCATGAGCCAATGCAAGATGGCGCCACTATAAACACTCGCCTGCGCCAGAACGGGCTGGGCCGACCATCAGGCCCCACCGGGAAGAAGCCTTGGACCGACCATCAGGATCCACCGGGAAGAAGCCTACCGGCGCAATAGGCCAAGACGTAAAAAAAAAAAAAAAAAAAAAAAAAACACATTAAGGACGATTAGAAGGCCTGTTAATGTTTGGACTGGCAGGAAGAATAATGAGCGGGCTTTTTTTTGTTATTTTTTGTGTTTACCCTTGAGCTCCTTCCTTTACTGCAAAAAATCACGAATCTGTTCCGTAACTTGAGCCTCGTATCGTTTTTATTTATAGTACGTACTCTCCAAATTTTCACGAAGTAGTTAATTTTAGAAGATGAAGACTTGTGATGACGTCCAGTGACACACACACACACACACACACACACACACGCACACGCACACGCACGCACGCACGCACGCACGCACACACACACACACACACACACACACACACACACACACACACACACACACCTGCCTGGCTGAGGTCAGCTTGCTCCGGCACGTCGTATTTGAAGTTGCGTCCCGTCTCGTACCACGCCCCCACCACCGCCGTGCCTGGGGGGATGAAGGGGGGAGCGAACACAGTGAATAATGAGTACCATTAAGGAAGGACGGAAAAAGTAAGAAATCAAGGAAAGATGGAAGACAGGTAGGAAAGATATAAAAATAATGAAAAGGAAGGAAAGAAGGAAAAGGAATGGATACAGAATTTTTTTTATTTTATTATTATAGTATCATCTTCGTCGCCTCCTGCTGACGTACGTTTGTGTACAGGACTTTTACAGGAACACACGTGACCCGATCACCATTGTCATAGTTTCAGTCTTGAGAGCCGTTTAAGGCCAATGTAAATATAAAATGCAATTTAAGCAATTAAAAAAAAGTTCTTTGGAAAATGAAAACTAGTGCTTCATCAATAATTTTGTAATGATGTCTTCCTGAAAAAGATCTTGCTTGTGTCTCCTCATTGTCGGTGTTCATTGTTAAGTAACCCTGGCACGACATTACTAGGCGCCGGCTGGCCATCACTCAGGGATCGTGCTCGTCACAAACAGGCCTCTGCTGCGCAGGCCAAGTCAGTTGTGTCCGTTTAATCGTATTAATGACTGCAATATTTAAAGCATCAAAATACTTTTTCTAGTAAGATTATAATCTGTCAGCACGCAGAAAACACTTGTGCCCGCCCCGCACGATGACTCACAGCTTGAAAAACCGAAAATGTTTATTTATGCTGTGTTTGTTGTTTCATCTTTCCCTTAGACAAGACCGAAAGTGTTTATTACGTGCCGCTGTTATTATTCTGAATCATTATTATTCATTCGATTCCTGACTGGGTTAGTTCAGCGAAGCTTAGTTGAATATAACCTAATGCGGCATAACTACAGCCTGACTTACAAATGCAAACCTTTAACCTGGCGTCACCTAACTACTATAATAGGTAACTTGCCCAAATTTAACTAAAAGTAACCTGGGGTAACTTATCAAAACCCAGACTAATAAGATCTATCCTAACAAAACCCAGCCTAACAAAACATAAGCTAATCTGGCACATCTAACTTAACATACCCTGACCAAACTTAACCTAACACACATTACACCCCGGAGTACCCCTCTCACTCCCCACCAGCCTACCCGCCTAAAAACCCTCACTAAGAACAGGGCACTGGTTAACGATCACGAGTCGGGCACGTGATGAGGCTGCGGGGAAAAACAATATTACCTGAAAGTATGTCCTTGGTGGTGGAGGTGAGGATGTTCTCTCCGCGGCCGTGTTCGCTGCTGTACTCCAGGATGCCGAAGTGCGCCAGGCGGTTGGCCCAAGACTGTGCGTCCAGGCAGAGCTGTGGGGAAGAGGGGAGAGGTCAGCAAGGGAAGCCAGAAAGTAAGTGAGGGACGGGATGGGGAAGACAAGGGGATGGGGAAGGAAGGGGAAGGAAAGGTATAGGAAGGGGAAGGAGTTAAGGAAAGGATGGAAGGGGATGGAGTTAAGGAAAGGATGGGAGGGAAGCCAAGGGAAGGGATAGAGTAAAGGAAAGGGTAGGGTTAGGGAAGGGAGGGAGTCAAGTGTAGGGAACGGGAAAAGAAGGAAAGGGAGAAGAGGAAAGGGTAGGGAAGGGAAGGGAGGGAGTCAAGAGGAGGGGAAGAGAGGAAAAGCAAGGCAAAGCAATGGAAATGAATGGAAGGGAAGGAAAGGCAAGGGGAGAGAAGGGAAGGGAAGGGAAGGGAAGGAAAGGCAAGGTAGGGAAGGGAAGGGAAAGAAGAGTAGGGGAGAAGGAAAAGAGGGAAGGAAAGGAAGAGAATACAGAGAGGAACAGAAAGAGGAACAAAAAGACGAGAAAAGAAGGGAGGAGAAGAAGTAGGGTAAAGAAGGAAAGAAGAGGAAGAGAAGGAGGAGAAAGAGAAATGAAGGAAAAAAAGAAGGACGGAATAAAAGAGAGAGAAAGGAAGAAAGAAAAATGAAGGCATAGAGGAAGGAAATAATGAATGAAAAGGAAGAAATTAAAAATAAAGAAGGAAAAACGAATAATAGGAATAGATGTAAAAAAAATATTAGTAGTATCATCATCATCATCATCGATATAATAATAATAATAATAATAATAATAATAATAATAATAATAATAATTTATATCTTACTTAATAAAATTATATGACACATTTTCCTTTGCTTAGACTCTGTGCCTCCTCCTCCTCCTCCTCCTCCTCCTCCTCCTCCTTTTTCTCATTTTTCTCCTTCTCCTCCTTTCTTCCTCCTCCTCATCCTCCTCCTCCTTCTCCTCGTCCTCCTTACGGTGGATGGCTAAGACATAAAGATGAAGTAGGAGATAAGAGAGAGTGAGAGAGAGAGAGAGAGACACGCCCTCACTTGGAAAGGATGAGGAGGTGGACAGGTTGGAAATGAAGAGGAGGAGGAGGAGAAACACAAAGGAACACAAAAGGAAGAACAAACAACAGCAGACCTGTTGGTCCTTACGAGGCTGTTTGTGACAAGCTACACTAACTATCTAATCAAAGGTGGAAGATGAAGGATAGCAAAGGCGAATGCTCCTCCCCACCCCACCCATCCATCCAGCGAAAGTTGGCAGGAAATGAAAAAGAAACATGCAGCGTCTAAAAACTGCATGGAAATTATTTTGAAAAGAGGAAAGAACTAAAGTACTATCTAACGAAGTGGTACCGGAGAGAGAGAGAGAGAGAGTAATGAAGTCCTTACCAGGGAGACACACTCACTTTTCTCTTCACACAATGGAGGAGGAGGAGGAGGAGGAGGAAAGAGGGAGAGGAACAGAAAGAGGAGATGAATAGGGGCAAAATGACGAGAAAAAAAGGGAGGAGAAGGAGAAGTAGGGTGAAGGAAAGCAGAGGAAGAGGAGGAGGAGGAGAAAGGGAAAGGAAGGTTGGATGAAAGAATTGAGAAGAAAGGAAAAACGGAGGAAAGAGTGGAGGAAAAGAAGGAAAAAGAGGGAGAGAGAGGGAGACTAAGAAAGATAAAGAGAATGGTGGAAAAGGCGGAGAAATGAGAGGAATAGGAGGGAAAATATGGAAGAAAATGAGGAACGGGAAAAAGCGGGGAGAGAAGGAAGAAAGAAAGAGAAAAAGAGACATACGTAAAGGAAAAAAAGAGAGTAAGACAGAGAAAAAGAGATAGTAAGAGAGAAAGAAAAAGAGAGAAAGAGTAAGAGAAAGTAAGAAATTAAAGAAAGTAAAAAAATGAGTGAGAAAGAAAGCGACAGAGAAAGTAATGGAGAGAGAGAGAGAGAGAGACGTAGTTAAGTCACTCAGGTGTTCACTGGCTATAAAGTGAAGAGTAAGAGGAGGAGGAGGAGGAAGAGGAAGAGGAGGAGGAGGAGGAGGAGGAGGAGGAGTAAAAGCAAAGAGGCGGAAGAGAGGTGAAGGAGATGAAAGGGGTTGAAGAGAGAGAGAGAGTTAAAAAGGAGAAAGAGAAGGGGGAGACACGCCTGGTAGCACTAACTCCTAATTTTTAAGTCCCCTATTAGTCTTCATCAACAAAAGTGTTCCTAATTTGTCTTTTTGGACCGTTTTTTCAAGTTATGATTAGTTGGTTGTGTTGATTTTGTCCGTCACTTTACGACTGAGCATTTTTTTTTACAGTGAAGGAACAGCTCAAGGGTTAAAATGAATAAATAAATAAGCCCGCTGATCACATGCTCCTATAAAGAAAGTAGAAAGTAAAGATAAGTTTGTAATATATCGATTTAACTCTAAAAAACAATAACAGTTCTAAGTAACCACGTCCAACCTTCCTTTCTCTTTCTCCTCCTCCTTCTCTTCCTCTTCTTTCCTTCTCCACTCGACGTCTCCTTTTCCTCCCTTCTTTTCTCGTCTTTTTGCTCCTACTCCTCTCCTCTTTCTGTTCCTCTCCCTCTTTCCTTCTTCCCTCTTTCTCCTCCCTTCTTTTCTCGTCTTTTTGCTCCTACTCCTCTCCTCTTTCTGTTCCTCTCCCTCTTTCCTTCTTCCCTCATACTCCTCTTTCTGTTCCTCTCCCTCTTTCCTTCTTCCCTCTTTCTCCTCCCTTCTTTTCTCGTCTTTTTGCTCCTACTCCTCTCCTCTTTCTGTTCCTCTCCCTCTTTCCTTCTCCCCTCCTCCTCCTCCTCCAACCCTCCAACCCACAGAACTCTTAACAAACACCAATACAACATTTAAAGAATCTAGCGTAGGTCGTAGCTAGGTAACACACTCACTTGTACTACATCGACTTAACTCTGTGAAAATCCAACACTTCTAACTCCGTCCCTAACATGGAATTAAAAAGCACTATAACCACAGAACTGTTGACTAATATTTATATAACGTTGGGAAAATCTAGTGTTTAAGAGTTGGTGCACACACGATTGAAACCTTTAAACTGAGGATAGATATGTTTATGGATAGGGATGAAAGCTCTTAAATAAATCTTCCTCAGGAGCTGCCTTGTGTAGACCATATGACCTCTTTTTAGGCTCCTTATATCGTTAGGTTAATCTGGCAGACAGGTAAACACTCACTAGTAACATTTCGATTTAGCTGTGAAAATCCAACATTTCTAACTAACTCCGTCCCAAAAATGAAATTGAAAAGCCAAACTAGCCACAGAACTTGACAAATTCTAACACCACGCTCAAAAAATATCTGGCGTAATAGGTAACAGCCAGGTAACACTAGGTAATACATACACCTTAAAGAACACCCTCAGTAACACCAGGCAACAATAGGGGCCGCTTTCAGTCACTTCGTTTGTTTTGATCGTTACCAATGGCGGAGATCGACGCTATAGTTTTCCACGTGAAACTAGCCTATGGGGTAGTGGCGGCTGCAGAGGAGCGGCCCTTGGTAACAGACAGACAACACACTAACCTGTTCGGAGAGGACCAGCGGCGGGGCGGAGTGGAGTGCCCGGAGTCTGTTGTGTTCACTGACGCACTCCAAGACGAACTGGCTGCGTGCCCACTCCACCTCGCCCGTGCCCCGCTCCTGCACCTGTGCCCCACGCCCCGACCACACCTGCAAGGACGGACAGGTGTAGGTAGAGGGGAGGTGTGGGGGGTGAGGTTGAATAGGAGGGCGTGGGAGAGGATGTGTGTAGGGTGTTTGGCGGTGTGTTAATGGGATGGGTAATGGAATGGTGTATGGGAGGGTGTAGGAGAGGGTGTATGTGTTGGGGGAGGAAGTGGGATGTGTATGGGAAGTGTAGGGAATCTGGTAGGGGTATGAAGGGTCTGTTTTGGTGCGTGGGATGGTTAAGAAATGGTATATGGAAGGATGGAGGACATGGTGTTTGTGTAGGGGTTAAAGTGTGTGTGTTAGATTAATATGGTAGGCGTGGTCAAGATGATAGGGGTGTATGGTGTATTGACGGTAGATGGGATGGTTAGGGAATGGTTAAAGAATGATGTATGGGTGGGTTTAGGAGATGGTGTGTGTGTGTGTGTGTGTGTGTGTGTGTGTAGTGGGGGTAGTGTGGGTTACTTTTATATGGCATGTGTGGGGAAGATGGTAATAATGGTGTGGAATGGTTACGGGAATGGTGAAAGAATGATGTATGGGATAGTTAATGGAATGGTGTATGGGATGGTGTATAGAATAATGTATGAGCTAAATTAGGTCAGGCACTTTTTCGCATTCTTATTCTTTTTCATTTTTTTTAGCATTAAACGGTGACTTTTTTTATTTTTCGTTTTTTGTTCTTGGATTGTCTACTACTACTACTACTACTACTACTACTACATAAAAGATACCTCCACCAATGTTTATTTTCTCGACACATAATCATGGAGGGCTTCACAGCTTGGAGGTCATTAGCCCCAACTCTGTTCATTAATGCTACTACTACTACTACTACTACTACTACTACTACCACCACGCCACCACCACCACGCCACCACAACCACCACACCACCACCTCGCCACCACCACCACCACCACCACTTTTACAACTCTATTCATCCTAATCCAATGCAATTATACATTACAGAAAAAGACAGAAGTAATAGGTACAGGAAAAAGACAGGTATAAGACGTGTTTTCATGGTTGATTAATGGTGTATAGTGTGTTTAGGCATGTATTAATCTTATGTATGTGATAATTCAATGCAGTTATTCGATAGAGGAAAGTATGTATGCATGTATATGAGTTATGTATGATTTAAGGGAATACTGCTTAGCGGAAAAATGTATATGTATGCTTGTATGTATGAATGTATGAAAGAAATGAGAATGAGAAAAAGAGGAAAGGAAGAAATGTAAGAAATAAAGGAAGAAAGGAAGATGGAAAGGAGAGAAGGAAAGGAAGAAAAAATCAGGCGGGAAGGAGAGGAAGAAAAGGAAGAAGGAAGGAAGGAGAAACATAAATGAAATATAGAATAAGAAAAGTGTGTAGAGGAGAGAGAACATTCACCTGGTTGCGTCTATACAGGTAAAGAAAATAATTAATCGGAATGTACAGGTGTTGTTAGTGTTGCTATGGGCTG
>NC_066568.1:8699968-8709968 GCF_024679095.1 Eriocheir sinensis
CATCGTTTCTTAGCTCTTATGCACACACACACACACACACACACACACACACACACACACACACACACACACACACACACACACACACACACACACACACACACACACACACACACACACACACATATAAACACACACATACACACACACATACACATATACACACGTACACGAGAGTCTCTTGTGAGCCCTTCAGAGCATCTTGTGTATTATTAAATCAAGAGGAGGAGGAGGAGGAGGAGGACAAAGAAGAGGTGGACTTATATTCATGCTAAGCTTACCGTCTCTCTCTCTCTCTCTCTCTCTCTCTCTCTCTCTCTCTCTCTCTCTCTCTCTCTCTCTCTCTCTCTCTCTCTCTCTCTCTTTAAAACACACACACACACACACACACACACACACACACACACACACACACACACACGCCATGCATTTACCCTTCCTGATATATATATTTTTAGACAGAGAGAGAGAGAGTGAGATTAGTGACGAGACATAAGGGAAAGAATGTGACGTCACCTTTGATATCAGCCAATAGGAATAGACCTGATGACGTCATTCGATATGGGATTAACAATAAGGCGAGTTCAACGAGGCCAAGATGGAATAGTTATAAAAATAGAGAGACTTGAAGATAAAAAATAATATATAATTACAAACAACTGAAACATAAGAACGTAATGAATTTACAAGAGGCAGTTAGGTTTTGACAAGGCAGCTGTAAACATAATCCCACTTAAACTCACTACCCATGAATATTCCTATTTTTTTCTTATATTTTTTTCTTATTTTTATTTTACGTTTCGGCTATGATGCGGTAGGCTTCATGGTGGTGCCTAGTCGTTGGCCCCAGCCCGTTGCGCCGTTGTGCCGTGCTTATAGTGGCGCCATCTTGCTTGGCTCTTGCTGTCACCCCCGGAGCTCATCTTTGATCCTGTGCCCAGCTTGACAGGTGGCCTTCAAGACAACATGTGGGTGGTCTTATGCCACTCGGCGATGGCTGAAAATTGTCAGCTTGTAGCGGAGGGCGGGACGTGAAGCAGTGTTCTCTTGGACGCCGTGCTCCCACGCTGCCCACTCAGCCACCGCCTCTCATATCTATCGCATTAACACTCACATGATGGTCAAGCCTGTTCCATTCATCCATCATTCTGTTAGTAAACCAATTCTTGCCCACGTCGTTGTTGAATATGACTTTATCCAACTCAAACTCATTGGTACTTGTCCTAAACGCCCTCTTATCACCAAAACTTCACAATAACAAACTTTCCCTGCCTAGGCCATTCCCATTTCCAACACTACCAGTCAGCCAGACGCCGTTCCGTATGAGCGCTCCATGAATCACTGTTACGGGTTAATTGCTACATCCAACATACTAATTAAATCATTTAGTAAGAAAAAAGAAAATAGGAGTGAAGTGGAATTTAATGACAGCGGAAAACAATTTAGAAGCTGTTGGTTTATTGAGTTAATTATGGGAGGATTCGAGATTTGCATTGATGGAGACGAGAATTTGCACACAGAGAATGGCGTTGAATTTTATTTGTTAAGTAAAGATATGAAACATTGAGGAAGAGACTGAGAAAGAAGGAATAGAACAAAGAGCAAAAAGAAATAGAATGAAAAAATTAAGGGATGGAATGAAAAGAGAAATAAAGAAGGGATAGAATGGAATGAGGAAGACGGAATATAATGGAAAAAGAAGGAATGGATAGAAAGAGAAGAGGAAGAAGGAATATAATGGAAAGGGAAAAAATAGGAAGAATGTAGAGAGAAAGAAGGAATATAATGGAAAAAGAAGGAATGGATAGAAAGGGAAGAGGAAGAAGGAATATAATGGAAAGGGGAAGAATAGAAAGAATGCAGAGAGAAAGAAGGAATATAATAAAGAAAAATGTAGAGAAAAGGAAGAGAAAGAAGGAATAAAAGAAAAGAGAATAGATGTTAATGGAAGAATTTTTGCTCAACTTGGTTAGTTAGAAATTGTAGAAGTGAGAAAAAAGAAAAAAAGAAAGAAAAGGAACTAGAATATCAGTGTTGGCTTATTTATATTTTATTGTTATTACTCTCTCTCTCTCTCTCTCTCTCTCTCTCTCTCTCTCTCTCTCTCTCTCTCTCTCTCTCTCTCTCTCTCTCTCTCTCTCTCTTATTTATTTAAACATACATATATATTTACAAAAACCCAAAGGTGGACTGCCGTGTGCTGCCTATTCAAAGGGCATAAAATCTATATATAAAAAGCTTCAAAATAAAAACATACATTATAAACATTCAAATATATACACACTGCACTGTCATGAATCAGCTTAAGTGTCAGTGGAGTAGGAAGTGTGTTTGTCCTGTGGTGGGCCGCCAGCTTAACTTCCTGTGTGTTCATCCCCCGGACGTGAGGAACGATGGTCGTGAACACATTCAACATTCGGGAGACTGACACACACACATACACACGCACTCTCTCTCTCTCTCTCTCTCTCTCTCTCTCTCTCTCTCTCTCTCTCTCTCTCTCTCTCTCTCTCTCTCTCTCTCTCTCTCTCTCTCTCTCTCTCTCTCTCTCTCTCTCTCTCTCTCTCTCTCTCTCTCTCTCTCTCTCTCTCTCTCTCTCTCTCTCTCTCTCTCTCTCTCTCTCTCTCTCTCTCTCTCTCTCTCTCTCTCTCTCTCTCTCTTTCTCTCTCTCTCTGTCTCTCTCTTTCTCTGTCTCTTTCTCTCTCTCTCTCTCTCTCTCTCTCTCTCTCTCTCTCTCTCTCTCTCTCTCTCTCTCTCTCTCTCCTCTCTCTCTCCTACTACTACTGAACTACCAACTACTACAACTATTATTAGTACACTTAACTTACCTCCCCCCCTCCCTCCTCCTCCTCCTCCTCCTCCTCCTCCTTTCACGTGTTTCACTGATGCTCTTCACTAGGTATCGACCTCACTTCTATCTCTCTCCTCCTCCTCCTCTCTCTCCTTTTCATCTTCTTCCTCTTCCACCCCAACCTCCACCTCCTCTTTCTCTCTCTCTCTCGCTCTCTCTCTCCCTCTCTCTATCTCTCTCCCTTTTCTATATTCCTCCTACCCTCTTCCTTTTCTTCCTCTTCCATTTCCTCTTCCTCCACCTCTTCTTCCTTTCCTCTTTTACCTTCTCTTCTTTATCTAACTTTCTCCTCCTCCTCCTCGTCCGCCTCCTCGTCCTCGCCCTCGTCCTCGTCCTCGTCCTTGTCCTCGTCCTCGTCCTCGTCTTCCTCCTCCTCTTCCTCCTCCTCCTTCTCCTCCTCCTCCTCCTCCTCCTCCTCCTCCTCCTCCTCCTCCTCCTCCTCTTTCTATCTTCAAATGTCCTCAGGGGTTCCTGCTGGGCGGAGGAGGAGGAGGAGCAGGAGGAAGAAAAAGGTTATTGGGGAGGATGAAATGAGGAAAGAGAGAGGAGAGGAAAAGGAATATGGAAAGGGGTAGGAATGAGAGGAAAGGGAGAAAGATTGAAGAGGAAAGAGGAAACAAAAGGAAATAGATATTGAGACAGACAGACAGACAGATAGATATTGAAAGAGACAGACGAGCAGACAGACAGACAGTTGGACGGATAGACAGACAAACAGAACATAAATAGATGAGGTAAAAGAAATAATGTTAGAGAATGAGAGAAAGGGAGAGATGGGGAAGGAACAAAAGAAATGGACTATAAACTGTAAATGTATGAAGGGCTTTAATAAGGGTGACATTAATAAAGTTCTGATAGTAAGAGAACCGGGTAGGACGCGTAGTAATGGGATTTAACTTGGTAAACTCAGATTCCGCAAGGACATAGCCAAAAATTGGTTTACCAACGGAGTGGTGGAACAGGTTTGGCAGCTCAAGGGCCACGCTATTCTATTCTCTTTCACAGGAGCAGTGCTTAACGGACTTTTATTTTTCCTGCTGCCCTTTTGCTGCTCCCTTTGCTGTAAATTTAAAAGGAATAGCAGAAAACAAAACAAAAAGCCTGCTTTGCCGCTACTCCTGTAAAAGAAGACAGGATTGAATGGCCATAAGAGAGGGTCAGTTTCAGATGGAGAGGTGTCTTGATACAGCTCTCCTGCCTTACATACGCGCGGGACCGTTCATATCTCTTCTTTCGCCAAATCAGCTTCCTCGAGGTTGGACGTTCTGTATCGTCTCCGCCAGTTCTTCTCCCCCGCACAGATGCTGTCCATATACAGGGGCCTTGTCCGTTCTCCCATGGAGTATGCATATCATGTGTAGGTGGGCTGACTGGGCTCCACACACACAGCCTTACTAGACAGAGTGGAGTCAAAGGCTCTTCGTCTCATCAACTCTCCTCCTCTTACTAGCAGTTTTCTACCTCTAAATTCCGCCGCAATGTTGCATCTCTTTCTATCTTCTATCGAAATTTTCATACCGACTGCTCTTCTTAACTTGCTAACTGCATGCCTCCCCCACTCCCGCGGCCCCGCTGCACTCGACTATCTACTCAAATCATCCCTATACTGTCCAAACCCCTTATTCTTGAGTTAACCAGCATTTTCATTCTTTCATCCCCTTCACTGGTAAACTCTGAAAGAATCTTCCTTCGTCTGTATTTCCTCCTGCCTTTGACTTGATCTCTTTCAAGAGGAGAGTATCAAGACACCTCTTATCCCGAAATTAACCTCTCTTTTGGCCACTCTTTACTTTTATATTTTTAGGAACAGCGATTAGCGGGTTTTTTTCTACCTTTTTTTTGTTGCATGCACTTAAGCTGCTTCTTTTCCTGAAAAAGTCAAGTTTGGAGCTCAAAAGACAGTGTGGCCGACGTTACTGAACTTATGCAGGTAGATAAATGTGCTGGATGAGCTACTCTATGAAATCCCCCGTAGTCGTCTCTTAGCCAGCGTAAAGAGGTTGAGGCCCACATTCTTAAACATTTCCGCTTCCAAGCACACATATTTGAAAAGGCTTTCGTAGGTGTTTTGGGCATTTCCCTGAGTAGTTTTATGACCCTGGTGGTAGCCTGACAACGTTTGTGTACCATGAATGTGAAGAAACACTCGTGAGAACTCGACTGATCAAATTTTAGGCCTCTGAAAATTTACTTGAGCAGTGTAATGACCCTGGTGTTAATTTGGCAACGCTTCTGTACCATGAACGTGAAGAAACACTCATGAAAACTCGATTGATCTAATTTTAGGCCTCTGGAAATTTACTAGAGCGGTGTAATGACCCTGGTGTTAATTTGGAAACTCTTATATATCATGAACGTGAAGAAACACCCATGAGAACTCGATTGATCTAATTTTAGGCCTCTGGAAATTTCCTTGAGCAGTGTAATTGTAGCAGTCACCGCTCAAAATCCGTCAGGGTTGTTTATTCATAAAAACATACACAGGTCGTTAGGACAAACAAAACACATAGAAAAGGTGTTTGTGTGTGTATGCGTGTGTATGTATGTTGTTTAGTTTAAGTGAGATATAAATGTTGGTATGTGTAATAAACAATGTATAGAAGGAGTGTGTAGCAGGACGAGAACAGACAGTAGAAGATAAACGAGTAACAATAGATAAACAATTGAGACGCAATACGAGAGACAAGAACACTAAAACATTCACTTATTGAGTCTGTGCTGCAGCGCCCATTTTCTTATGAGTCACCGGGGAGGAAATGCGCGCGGCCTGGTGTTAATTTGGCAATGCTTCTGTACCATGAACGTGACGAAACACTCATGAGAACTCGATTAATCTCCTTTGCGGCCTTCGGGAGTTGATGTGAGAGGCGGAAGCGTCTGAGAATATCGAACCGAGTCACCAGAGTCGTTCTTTATACAACTGTGCTCGGAACGATGGTATCATTTTCATACTGCGCCGCTGCACTTAACTGTAACTCGATAACCTTCTTCTGTGTGTGTGTGTCTGTGTGTGTGTGTGTGTGTGTGTGTGTGTGTGTGTGTGTGTGTGTGTGTGAGGGGGACCAGAACTGCACTGCATAATCATTGTATGGTTGCTATTTCTGAACCTAACGTGCGTGACTTTAAGAGGAAAAAGATAAAAGATTATAATAAAAAGAAGAGAGAAAGGAGGGCGAGGGTGGAGAGAGAGAGAGAGAGAGAGAGAGACTTAATGGATGGAAGGAGGAGGAAGGGATGAAAGGAAGGGGGAAGAGAAAACAGGAAGGAGGAAGACGAGAATGAGGGAGGAGGAGGAGGAGGAGAGGACAATTAAGAGGAGACATAAGAAAAATGGGAAGAGGAAAAAAGAAAAGGGAGACAGTAAAGGAGGGAAAGAGGGAGAAGGGGAAGAGAGGAAGTGAAGGAGGGAGAAAGGGTAAAGGTAAAAGAGAGGGAGGGAGGAATGAAAAGGGAGGAAAGAGAGAGGAAACTGATATGATGGATTTTCTTCACTCTAGGAAATGTGATTCTGCAAGCATTGTACATTATGTCTGATCTCGTTTATTAAGTAAGTAATCACATGAGTTTTTGAGGAAGAGAAGGAGGAAGAGAAGAGAGAGGGAAATGAGAGGTAGGGAGGTAGGAAGGGAGGAACAGATGGGATAACAGAACAGGAGATAAGGGAAGAGGAGAGAAAGGTAGGGAGGAGGTAAGAGAAAGGGAGGAAATGAAGGGAGAGAGAAAAGGGGGAAGGAAGGATGGAAAAATGAGAGATGGAGGTAAAAAGGGATGAAACAGGGGAAAAGGAGAGAGGGGAAGGGAGGAGATAAGAGAAAGGGAGGAAGGTTGGTAGGGAGAATGTAGAAAAGAGGGAGGAAGGGGAAAAGGAGAGAGGGGAAGGGAGGAGATAAGAGAAAGGGAGGAAGGTAGGTAGGGAGAATGTAGAAAAGAGGGAGGAAGGGGAAAAGGAGAGAGGGGAAGGGAGGAGATAAAAGAAAGGGAGGTAGAAAGGGAGAATGTAGAAAAAAGGGAGGAAGGGGAAAAGGAGAGAAGGGAAGGGGGGAGATAAAAGAAAGGGAGGTAGAAAGGGAGAATGTAGAAAAAAGGGAGGAAGGGGAAAAGGAGAGAGGGGAAGGGAGGATATAAAAGAAAGGGAGGTAGAAAGGGAGAATGTAGAAAAGAGGGAGGAAGGGGACAAGGAGAGAAGGGAAGGGGGGAGATAAAATAAAGGGAGGTAGAAAGGGAGAATGTAGAAAAAAGGGAGGAAGGGGAAAAGGAGAGAAGGGGAGGGAGGAGGTAAAAGAGATGGAGTGAAAAGAAGGAGAAAAAAGAGAGAGGAAGAGGGAGGAGTGGAAGGGAGGGAGATGGGGGTCACCTGATGACGTCACCTGTAAACAAACGTGTGTGTGTGTGTGTGTGTGTGTGTTTGTGTGTGTGTGTGTGTGTGTGTGTGTGTGTGTGTGTGTGTGTGTGTGTGTGTGTGTGTGTGTACGTAATATTTTCACCCATAACTTTCGACCCTCCCTTGTTATCGCTATTTCCCTCTCACCTCACGTCTCTTATTAACCCCCCCCCCTCCTCTCTCTCTCTCTCTCTCTCTCTCTCTCTCTCTCTCTCTCTCTCTCTCTCTCTCTCTCTCTCTCTCTCTCTCTCTCTCTCTCTCTCTCTCTCTTACACACACCACCATAACCATATTTTCTTCCTTTCCCTTTTCCTTCCTCCTCCTCCTCCTCCTCCTCCTCGTCCTCCTACAAGTCTATATATAAGTCTCTGGAGCACACTGCGTCATTTACTTTTCGCTGACCAACGCAGATTTTTAGGGGAATCGCCCTTGGCTTTATCACGCAGACGGGTTCTTCATCCTGTTTTATGAGTACTGGGCGCCAGTGAAAGGTTCCGGGGAGTTTGTGCGGGAAGAGCGACTCTCACACGATGGGCTGAAGGAAGGATATGGACAGCATTGCCACATGACGCTGTTCCCGGGAGTTTGGGTTGACGCGTGACTCCCTTTTGCCCTAACCCTCCCTTTGTTTCCCTTCTCTCATTTCTTCCTTTTTCCTCCTCTTCTTGTGTGTTTGTACCTCCTCCCTTTGTCCGTTCGTCCTCCGTTTACCCTCCCTTTGTCTTCCTTTTCTCCCCTTTCTCCCCTTTTTTTTTCAACCCCGTGTTCTTTTAAACGTCTCGGCGCCTCTGTTCGTCTGTTTGAAAAGCCTCTCGTAGAAATTGCAGGGATTTTTATGGACAAGACGCTGTTCCCGGGAAGTCAACAAGAAAACAACAAGACTGAAAACTGTGATGTGATTTGATTCTCTGCCTAAAGGAGTTGAAGCCTTAATACCACGACTGGTTTTGAAGCCTCTAGTACCCTTCTGTGATGCTAGTGATAGTTTACACGACTTCTGCATCTTGAAGGGGAAAATCACCCTTAAAAAAAGATTGATCTTCTCATTGGCCTTGGATAATAGTCGTAATAGGACCCACATACGTTTAAGAATATGGACCTTGGTTTTGATGGACAGTTTTGTGATGCTCGTATTAGAAAGGGAAAAATCACCCATAAAAACTGATTGATCTTCTCATTGGCCTTGGATAAGAGTCGTAATAGGACCCACATACGTTTAAGAATATGGACCTTGGTTTTCATGGACTGTTTTGGAAAAGAAGAACAGTGAGGAAAAAAATGTAAGGAAGGAAAATAAATGAGAAACATGAAGGAAGGGAAATAAGGAGATAAAAGGGGAAGGAGGAAAAGGGAGAAAGGGTGAGTCGTAATAGGACCCACATACGTTTAAGAATATGGACCTCGGTTTTCATGGACAGTTTTGTGATGCTCGTATTAGAACGGGAAAAATCACCCATAAAAACAGATTGATCTTCTCATTGGCCTTGGATAATAGTCGTAATAGGACCCACATACGTTTAAGAATATGGACCTCGGTTTTCATGAGCTGTTTTGGAAAAGAGGAACAGTGAGGAAAAAAATGTAAGGAAGGAAAATAAATGAGAAACATGAAGGAAGGGAAATAAGGAGATAAAAGGGGAAGGAGGAAAAGGGAGAAAGGGTGAGTCGTAATAGGACCCACATACGTTTAAGAATATGGACCTTGGTTTTCATGGACTGTTTTGTGATGCTCGTATTAGAAAGGGAAAAATCACCCATAAAAACAGATAGATCTTCTCATTGGCCTTGGATAATAGTCGTAATAGGACCCACATACGTTTAAGAATATGGACCTTGGTTTTCATAGACTGTTTTGGAAAAGAAGAACAAGGAGGAAAAAAATGTAAGGAAGGAAAATAAATGAGAAACATGAAGGAAGGGAAATAAGGAGATAAAATGGGAAGGAGGAAAAGGGAGAAAGGGTGAAATGGATATATATAGAAGCGAGAAGGGAGAAGAGGAAAGGGGTACAGTGATAGAGAAATAAAAGGAATGAATAAGTAAATGTAAGAAGGGAGTGAAAATACTGCCCCAAGACGCTGTTCCCGGGAAGTCAACAAGAAAAGAACAAGACTGAAAACTGTGATGTGATTTGATTCCCCGCCTTAAGGAGTTGAAGCCCTAATACCACGACTGATTTTGAAGCCCTTAGTACCCTTTTGGATAATTTCAGAAGCCTTTGGTACCCCTATGGCCCAGTGTTCAAGCCTATAGTACTCTTAAGATCCAATTTTCAAGCCCTTGGCACCCTCAATACTAATTTCTGAAGACTCTAGTACCCTTAAACGCCTTTGGGATCCTTACGAACAAATCTCGAAGGCCAAGATTCTACTTTTTTATTTTTTTTTTTTTCTTCTTTTTTACATCTGGCCTATAGCGCCGGTAGGCTGTTACATTGGGGCCTGAAGGTCGGCTCGAGCCCGTCATGGCGCAGGCAATTGTTTATAGTGGCGCCCTTATTATTGGCTCATCCTGTTCCTCGGAGCTCATTCTTGATTTCACTTGCGCTGCACAGCTTTCTAGAGTCCGGGTTGATAGGTGGTCTTCAGCTGGGATCTGTTCCCTTCTCCTATAATTCCTTCCCCTTCTGTCTCTCTCCGGCATATGACCACAGATGTTGCGCCGACTAAATGAAACTTTCCAACTTTCACGTTGAGACACGAGTCGTGGCACAAAGAAGGACGTCACCAATTTATCCTTAAGGACAGGCGGTATTAAAGGGCTTTGCG
>NC_066568.1:8714968-8719968 GCF_024679095.1 Eriocheir sinensis
CTCTCTCTCTCCAGTAAAATGATTAATTACTTAAAATTACATAAAAAATAACAATGGAGATAAAAAATACTCTCTCTCTCTCTCTCTCTCTCTCTCTCTCTCTCTCTCTCTCTCTCTCTCTCTCTCTCTCTCTCTCTCTCTCTCTCTCTCTCTCTCTCTCTCTCTCTCTCTCTCAGTAAAATGATGAATTACTTAAAATTACATAAAAATAACAATGGAGATAAAAATACTCTCTCTCTCTCTCTCTCTCTCTCTCTCTCTCTCTCTCTCTCTCTCTCTCTCTCTCTCTCTCTCTCTCTCTCTCTCTCTCTCTCTCTCTCTCTCTCTCTCTCTCTCTCTCTCTCTCTCTCTCTCTCTCTCTCCCCTTCCTTTTCAGTATTTTTTCGTTTCTTTGTTTTCCTCCTTTTATTTCTTCTTTATTTCTTTTGTCGTTTTTTCTTCCTTTTTTTCTTCTTCCTTTTCTTCTCTTTCTTCTTCTTCTTCCTTTTCTTCCTCTATCTTTTTTTCTTGCTTTCTCATTACTCTCTCTCTCTCTCTCTCTCTCTCTCTCTCTCTCTCTCTCTCTCTCTCTCTCTCTCTCTCTCTCTCTCTCTCTCTCTCTCTCTCTCTCTCTCTCTCTCTCTCTCTCTCTCTCTCTCTCTCCCCCCCCCATTAGCCATCTCTTCACCACCTGTTAAGAGGGACACCTGTCATTAACTCTCTCTCTCTCTCTCTCTCTCTCTCTCTCTCTCTCTCTCTCTCTCTCTCTCTCTCTCTCTCTCTCTGTCTCTATCTCTCTCTCTCTCTCTCTCTCTCTCTCTCTCTCTCTCTCTCTCTCTCTCTCTCTCTCTCTCTCTCTCTCTCTCTCTCTCTCTCTCTCTCTCTCTCTCTCTCTCTCTCTCTCTCTCTTCCTTCCTACCTTTTTCTTCCGTTCTTTCTCTTTCTCTTTCTTTTTTCTTTGTTTCTCTCCCTCTCTCTCTTTTTCTCTTTTCTTCTCTTTACTCCCTGTCTTTATCTCATTCCTTCCCTCCTTCCCCCATTTATTCCCTGGTTCCCTTCCTCCTTCATTCACAACTTCTTTTCCTCTTCCTCCTCCTCCTCCTTTCCCTTACACATTCCCTCCCTCATTAAATTTTCCTCCATTCTTCTTCCTCTTCCCTTCCCCCCTCTCGTCTTCCCTCTCTCTCTCTCTCTCCCTTCATTCTCTCTCTCTTCTTTCTTTTCTTTCCATCCTTATCTTTCGTTCTTATCTTTCGCTTTGATTAATTTTCTTCTTTTCTTATCTTTAACTTTTTTATTTCTTTCCTTCTTCCTTTCCCTCTCTATTTTCCCTCCCCTCTATTCCTTTCTTTTTTCCAGTCTTTCTTTCTATCCTATCGCTTCCCTTTCCTTCCTTATCGTTTCTTTCTTTCATTTCTCTTTTTTATCTTTTTTTCCTTCTTTTCCTTCCTTTCTCATCTGCCTTCGTGTTCTTTTTTCTTCTTCCTTCCCTTCTCTCCTTTCCTTCCTTCCTTCCTTTCTTCCTTTATTAATTTCTTTCTTTTTTCTTTCTTCTTTCTTTCTTTCTAACTTCCTTCCTTTCTTTCTCTCCTATTCCTTATTTTTTCTTTTCTTTCCTCTCCTTCTCTTCTCCTTTCCTTTCTCTCCCTTTCCTCCATTCCTTTCTCTCCCTTCTTCACATTCCTTCCTAACCTCCTACCCTCGTTTTTTTCTTTCCTTCCTTCTTCTTCTCCTCTCTTTCTCTCTTCCTTTCCTCCTTCCCTCCCTTCTCTCTCCCTCTCCCCTCTCTCTTTCTCTTCTTATGCATTCCTCCCCTTACCTTCCCTCCCTCTCCTTTTACCTCCCTTTCTCTCCCTCACTTATGAATTCCTCCAATGCTTCCTCTCCTCTTTTTTTTTTCTCTTCTCTCCATTTTAATTTCTCCTCCTCTTCTTCTTCTTCTTCCTCCTACTCCTCGTAATCTCCCTCTTTCTTGCTTTCTTTTACGTCTTTTGTTTCCTATCTTCCATATCTTTATTATTTTCTTTCTTAGTCTCCCTGTTTGTTCTACTTTTCTTTTTCTCTCTTTCTATCTCCCTTCTCCCTTCCTTCCTTCCTTCCTTTCTTCCTTCTGTATATTTATTTTCTCTCTTCTTCCTTCTTCCATGCTGTTTTTATGCCTCTCTTCCTTTCCCTCTTTCTATCATTTCCTTATCCTTTATATATTTCCTTTCCTTCTCCCTTTCTCTCCTTCCCTTCCTCCTTTACACTCATTCCTTTCCTTCTTCCTCCTTCTATGATTTTTATTCCTCCCTTCCTTCCCTTCCTTCCATCCTTTCGTTTTCTTCCTTCTTCCCCTCCCTTCGTCTTTCTCTCACTTTTTTCCTTCCCTTTTTATCTATTTCCTCGTTTTTTCTCCTTTTTTCCCTCTCACTCTTTCTCTTTCTTCCATACCTCTCTACGTCTTTCTCTCCCTCTATTCTTCCCTCCCTTCTTTCTTACATCTACTTCTTCATTCCCTTTCTTCCCTTCTTTATCTCCATTTCATTTTCTCTCCCTTTTTCTTCTTCCTTTTTTATCTCCTTATTTTCCTCCCATTATGACTCTTTCCTCCCTTCCTTTCCTACCTTCATTTTCCTTCCTGCTTTTCTTTTCTTATTTCATTGTTTATTTTCTTTATTTTCACAACATGTCACCATAATTTTTCCTTTTTAATATTTCATTTTTTTATTTTTTTCCCTTCATATTCGACCTTTCTTTTTTTTCCTTCATTTTTTCATCTACGTACAATTTATCTTCCTTCTCTCTCCCTCCTCCCTTTCCTTCCTTCTCTCCCTCTCTTTGCCCTTCTATTCCCATTCTCTCCCTTCCCTCCCTTTTTTTTAATCTTTTTATTCTCTTCCTTTCCTTTCCCCTCTTACGCTCCCTCCATCCCTTCCTTTCCCTTTCCATCCTCTTCCTCCCTTCCTTCTTCCCCTCTCTCTCTTCCCTCTTCTCCCCCTCATTTTTTTCTTTCCCTCTTTCCCTCCCTCGCAGCCCCTCTCTTCATCTTTCTTTTCTTCCCTCTCTCCCTCCCTCGCAGTCCCTTTCTTTTCTTCCCTCTCCCTTCCCTCTTCCTCTCCCTTCCTCCCCCTTCTCCTCACCTTTTCCTTCCCTCCCCGGCCCTTCTTCGTCGCCACTCCACGACCCTGGTTTAATAACACGCTGCGGGTCATGAAACAGGTGATCTCAAGGCTTTGTTTACTTCCTCAGCCGATGGGGAGGAGGGGTTGCTGGTGGTGGTGGTGGTGGTGGTGCAGTGTTTGGAAGTGGTGGTGGGGGGGGAGAGGGATTTCTTTTGGTGGTGGTGGTTGTGAAGAATGGTTAGGAATAGAAGTGGTGTTGAGGTGGTGGTGGAGGTAATGGTGGTGATTGCAGTGATTGTGGTTGCAGTGTTGTTGTTGATCCAGTGGTGTTGAGGTTGTGGTGGTGGTGGAGGTGGTGATTGCAGTGATTGTGGTTGCAGTGTTGTTGTTGTTGATCCAGTGGTGTTGTGGTGGTGGTGGTGGTGGAGGTGGTGTTGTTTCGGTGATTGGAAATGATTTTGGGAGGAGGTGGAGTGATTTTGGCGGTGGTGGTGGTGGTGGTGATGGTGGTGGTTTTAGCCTGATTGGTCACATTGTTCTCTCTCTCTCTCTCTCTCTCTCTCTCTCTCTCTCTCTCTCTCTCTCTCTCTCTCTCTCTCTCTCTCTCTCTCTCTCTCTCTCTCTCTCTCTCTCTCTCTCTCTCTCTCTCTCTCTCTCTCTCTCTCTCTCTCTCTCTCTCTCTCTCTCTCTCTCTCTCTCTCTCTCTCTCTCTCTCTCTCATTATGACTAACTACTTTTCTTTTAACTTTTTTATAACTTTCGTCTCTTGATAATTTCCTTTTTCTCTATCTTCATTTTTTATTCCTTTTTTCCCTAATTTTCTTTTTCTTCTTTTCCTTTTTCTTTCTTTTCTTACTTATGATGATTGGCTTGCTGTTTTTCTTTTCTTTTTCCTTTCCTTCCCTTTCCTTTCCTTTCCTTCCTTCCTTTTCCTTCCCTTCCTCTCCTTTCCTTCGATTCCCTTTGCCTTTCCTTCCCTTCCCTTTCCTTTCCTTTCCTTCCCTTCCCTTCCCTTCCCTTCCCTTTCCTTTCCTTCCTTCCTTTTCCTTCCCTTCCTTTCCTTTCCGTTCCTTTCCTTCGATTCCCTTTGCCTTTCCTTCCCTTTCCTTCCCTTCCCTTCCCTTCCCTTTCCTTTCCTTTCCTTTCCTTCCCTTCCCTTCCCTTTCCTTTCCCTTCCCTCTACTCCCTTCCTTTTCCTTCCCTTCCTTTCCTTTCCGTTCCTTTCCTTCGATTCCCTTTCCCTTTCTTTCCCCTTCCTTCCCTTTCTTTTTCTTCCCTTCCCTTCCCTTTTCTTTCTTTCCTTCGCTTCTTTTGCACTTATTTTTCCATTTCTCCTTCGTTCTCTTCCTTTTCCTCCTTTATTTCTTTTTCTATCTACCTTTTTCAATTGTTTATCTCCCTTTTCTTCATCTTCATGCTACGCTTTCCCTCATTTCTTCCTCCTTCTTTCCTTTTTTTCTTAATTCTTCCTTCATCTCTCCTTCATTGTGTTCTTTCTACCTTCATTCCTTCCATCTCTCCACATTTATTTTATTCCCCTTCTTCCTCCTCATCTTTTACTTGCTGTTTCCTTCCCTTCCTCTATACTTTCTTCCTCCTCCCCTCCCTTTCTTTTCCTTCATTTATCATTTCCCTCCTCCCTTACCTCCCTCCCACCCATTCCTTCTCTCGATCTCTTCCTCTCACTTTTATTTCCTCTTATTTGTTTATCCTACTTCCCTTCCTTTCATCCTCCCTTTTTCTCTCCCTCCTTTCCTCCCTCTTTCTCCCCTCTTCATGTTTCACCTTTCTCTCCTTGCCTTCCTTCATCCTTCTTATCCCTTCTCTCTCCTTCGCTCCTACCTTCTCCCCCCCCTCTCTGTTTATACCTTCTATTTTTCTTCCACATAAGAACATAAGGAGTCTGCTAGTCACTCA
>NC_066568.1:8724968-8732468 GCF_024679095.1 Eriocheir sinensis
TCTGTCTGGTGTTTGTCCGTCTGTGTTTGTGTTTGCATACGTCTGTGTCTGTCTGTCTGCTTGCTCGTCTGTTTATCTCTGTTTTCTTATGTCTTTGTTTGTCTTTTCCTCTGTGTCTGTCTGTCTGTTTCGGCTTTCCTGTTTGTCTGTTTTTCTCTGTGTCCGTCTTCGTCTGTGTGTGCCTGCCTCTGTTTTTCTCTTTCTCCCTGTCTGTCTGTGTGTCCGTGAGTGATGTCTCCGTGTGTCGATATTTCTGCGTTTCTTCGGGCTTCGGTTGGTGCAATGTTTTCTGTTATGCTCACGTGTTTTCTTTTTGTTTTGTTTTTTTCGTGCGTGTGTGTGGCCGATGGGAAGAGCTTCGTGCCTTGCTCGTTTGTTACAGTTGCGTCACTGACTTCCCCAATAGCTTTCTCTCTCTCTCTCTCTCTCTCTCTCTCTCTCTCTCTCTCTCTCTCTCTCTCTCTCTCTCTCTCTCTCTCTCTCTCTCTCTCTCTCTCTCTCTCTCCTCCTCCCCCCCCTCACCTTGGTCAGCAGGGAGATCATCTGGGTCCTGTCCGGCGCGTGCCTGGCGGGGGCCGCAGCAGAGGCAGGGGCCGCAGGGGCAGTGTGAGGCGGCGCCAAACTGGCCTCTTCCTCGCGCAGGATGCAGGCGATGCGCTCCTGCGGCGGATGTTGGCCATGACCTGGTGCTCCAGCACACGGCGCAGCACGTGTTCCCGCACGTGGTAGCCGCAGTTGCGAATCAGGTTGTCGAGGTTGTCCTGCGCCAGGCACACGCCCTCCTCGCCCTCGCCGCCCTCGCCCTCGCCGCCCTCGCCACCTCCCTCCACTCCCACCTCGGCCTCAGCCTCGCCGCCCTCACCCTCCAGGGCAAGCGTCACCGTGGCCACGCCTTCGCCCCCGCCGCCGCCGCCGCTGCCGCCGCCGCCGCCGGGCGTCGCCGTTTCCCCCGAGGTGGAGGAGTGGGCGTCGTACTTGTCGTGGGGGGCGTGGTGGCGGGGGTCGCCGCGCCGCGCCCACAGCCGCAGGAAGGCGTCCCTCATGCCCCGCCAGGCCGCGGCGTCCATGTCCCCGCTGGGCGGCGGGGGCCCCGGGCCAGGGCTACCACCGCCGCCACATGGGGCGGGGGGCGCCGCGCCCCCTCCAACCACCACCACGCACACTCATGCGGGGACACACATCGGGGGCACACACGGTCACTGACACAGACACTCCCTGCAGCACAGTCACATGGCGGCCCCTCGGGCAGGGCGCTGCAGGCTGGGCAGCAGGGCGGTCACGCGCTGGCGGCGGCGTGTGGGGGGCAGGGGCAGCGGGCACCTGGCGGCTGCTGTTGCTGCTGCTGCTGCTGCTACTGCTGCTGCTGCTGGGCTGCTGCTGCTGAGGCTGGGGCAGGCCAGGGCCATCTGCGGTACAGGGGGTTGGGGGCGTGAGTGTGTGAGAGAGAGAGAGAGAGAGAGAGAGAGAGAGAACTGGAAAATAACAATAATTGAAGTAGTCATCTCCATTACCGCGAGTATTACGTTACTGAAGACACAAACTCCGCCAGAGTAAAGCCGTCCCTCCCTAAGGCCCTGTGAACCATATAACGTCCTCCAACCCACACTCAGGGACTCCTGCTGAACAGAATTAAAGCACAAGGCGAAACACAAGGCACACGGGAGGACACTTGGGCCCAAATGATCAAACTCTTGGGAACCTTATTACATCTATTTCAGTAGACTTGCAGAAGTTATAGGGGTTTCCATGGGTGGTTTCTTGACCCTGGCGGTAGTTTTTGGAGGCTTCTGCGCCGTGAACGGGAAAAACACTCATGACAGCCCGAAGTATCTCCTCTGCGGCCATGAAAACCGGTCGTAACAAGAACCCGAAACGTTAGATAGTACGAGCCTTGGAACCGTATCTGCTTTGTGACCTTGAAAAACGGTCGTAACAAGATCCCGAAACGTTAGATAATACGAGCCTTGGAACCGTATCTGCTTTGTGACCTTGAAAAACGGTCGTAACAAGATCCCGAAACGTTAGATAGTACGAGCCTTGGAACCGTATCTCCTTTGTGACCTTGAAAAACGGTCGTAACAAGATCCCGAAACGTTAGATAATACGAGTCTTTGTTTATTATTTCGCCACCCAGGCACACACAGTTGACATGGCATTCATAGGAGTTGTGGGCCTTTCCAGGGGTAGTTTTTTGACCCTGGTGACACAAGGCTTCTGTACCATCAACTCTAAAAGACACCCATGAGAACGCATTTTACATCTTTTTTGGCCTTTAGAAATACTTGAAATGAGAGTTGGTAGCATCTAAGAAGAGAAGAGAAGAGAAGGGAAAGGTTTGAAAGGCGGGAAGAGATTGGAAGGGAAGGGCAAAGAAGAGGGAGGGAGGAAAGGGGAAGGTAGGGGAATGATGAGAGAGAGATTTACAAATATTTACAAAGAAAATCAGACCACACAGACCCCATGGTTCAGACTAGGTGGTCTGTCCTTAAACCTAAGTGATTCTACAGTAATAAGATGGCTCCAAAACGTTGCTTTTCTACTTTAGTTAATATTCAGTTGAAGGAAGTGACGGTCGAGCTTGTTTTTAAAGGAATCAATCGTGTTACACTGGACCACTGAAGGTGGGAGCTTATTCCATTCTCGCACTGCAACGTTGGTGAAGAAAAATTTGGTGCAGTCTGAATTTACTTGTCTACATTTGAGTTTTACGCCATTGTTCCTCGTTCGCAAAGTGTCATCGATCATAAACAATTTTGTTCTGTCTACATTCGTGAAACCATTAAGTATTTTAAAACATTCGATCAGTTTTCCTCGGAGGCGGCGTTTCTCAAGAGAGAACATGTTAAGGGTGGAAAGTCTTTCTTCGTAAGGTTTGTTGCGCAAGGAAGAGATCATTTTTGTTGCCCGACGCTGAACACCTTCTAATTTAGCAATGTCCTTTGCATGGTGGGGAGACCAAAACTGTACCGCATATTCCAAGTGGGGTCTGACTAAACTATTGTAGAGCGGAAGTATTACATCTTTATTCTTGAATAAAAAGTTTCTTTTAATGAAGCCCAACATTCTGTTCGCTTTATTTGCTACATCGATACACTGATGTGAGAATTTGAGGTTTGACGCGATTTTGACCCCCAGGTCCTTAACGCATTGAACGCTTATGAGTTTAACTCCGCCCATTTCGTAATCGAACTTCTTATTTCTTGTTCCAACTTGAAGGACCTGGCACTTGTATACGTTAAAGGGAATCTCCCATCTATCCGACCAAGCTGAAATTTTGTGCAAATCCTCTTGAAGGCTTTGCCTGTCTTCGTCAGTGAGAACCGAGTTACCAATCTTTGTGTCGTCTGCAAATTTACTAATGCGATTATTGAGAGAGAGAGAGAGAGAGAGAGAGAGAGAGAGAGAGAGAGAGAGAGAGAGAGAGAGAGAGAGAGAGATGGGATAATGGGAAGGAAGAGTGAACATATTCTTAAACATATCGGGCTCCCACTACGCCTATTACCCACGATCACAGAGATTAGCCGGGTTTTCATGGGTAGTTTTCCCGTTCAAGATGCAGCCGTCCCATTAAACTATCACGAGGGTCACAAAACAGCCCTTGAAAACCCCAGCTGCTTCAACGAAAGGCTTTCCAAATATGCGAACTGAGGCGCCGATACGTTTTAAAGTACAGACTAAAGGATACCGACGTGACGCTCTCCAAGTCTTACGAGCGCGCACGGGACACACACATTCCTACTTTCCCCTCGCGTAACTCAAACTTTGCGACTCGCTGTTTCTTCTTTACTGTGCTGCACTTTTGTCTTCTTGGGCGGACAGTTCGCGGGGAAAATAAGAAACCATGGATACAGAAACCGTGGATACTGAAACCGTGCAAAAACCGCGAATACTGAAACCGTGGATTCTGAAACCGCGAATACTGAAAACGCGAATACTGAAACCGTGAAATAACCGCGAATACTGAAACCGTGGATACTGAAACCGTGAAAAAAAACGCGAATACTGAAACCGTGAAATAACCGCGAATAGTGAAACCGTGGATATTGAAACCGCGAATACTGAAACCGTGGATACTGAAACTGAAAAAAACGCGAATACTGAAACCGTGAAATAACCGCGAATAGTGAAACCGTGGATATTGAAACCGCGAATACTGAAACCGTGGATACTGAAACCGTGGATACTGGAACCGCGAATACTAAAAATCGTTAAAAACCGCGAACATTGTAACCACGACAAATCAGAGTAAAGATTGATGTGTTAGTGATGTAAACAAAAACAACAACAACAATCAATACAAGTAAAACACACACACACACACACACACACACACACACACACACACACACACACACGCCACAACAGAGCCATCTAGGGACGCTTGGCAGTAACATTTCTCCTCCTCCTGACCACTACGAGAGAGAGAGAGAGAGAGAGAGAGAGAGAGAGAGAGAGAGTTTTGGTTGCTCTCTGCAGTGCAGGCAAGGGTTATGATTCTCTCTCTCTCTCTCTCTCTCTCTCTCTCTCTCTCTCTCTCTCTCTCTCTCTGTATCTATCTTTCTGTCTTTCGTTCTTTCTTTCCTTTTTTGGTTAATTCTTTCTTTCTTTATTTTTTATTTATGTATTTATTTAGCGTTCTTTCTTTTTTTCTTTCTTTTTTCTTTCTTTCTTTTTTTTCTTTCTTTCCTTCCCTTAATATACGACTACTACTACTACTACTACTACTATTACTACTACAACCACCACCACCACCACCACCACTATCACTACCATCACCACCACGACCACCATCACCATCGCTACCATCACCACCACCAGTGCTATAACATACAAATCTCCACCCAGCATCCTTTTTCCCCTCTCCCTCTCTCCCTCCCTCCCGGCTATTACTCTGGAAATTAGATCACGTTTGCCCTTCACCCTTACTGTGTTATATCGTAAATGGAGGGAAGGGAGGGGGAGGAGGGAGGTGGAAGAAGAAGGTGGAGGAAAAGAGTGGAAAACGAAAAGGTATGAAAGAACTAGCAAGTGGAGGGAAGGAAAAGAGGAAGGGAGAACTGTGGAAGGTAGGGGGAAGGGAGGAAAGGGAAGGAAAAGGGGAGTGAGGAAAGGGGTGGATAACGAAATGGAATGAAAGGAATGGGAAGTGGAGGGAAGGGAAAGGAAGGGAAGGGAAGGGAAGTGAATAGGAAGAGGAAAGGAGGAAAACGAAAAGAAATTAAAGGAATGGAGGTGTTAGGAGGGAAGGGAAGAGAAGAGAAGAGAAGGGAAGGGAAGGGAAAGGAAGGGAAAATGAGGAAAGGGAAGGGTTTGAAAGGAGGGAAAAGAATGGAAGGGAAGGGCAGAGAAGAGGGAGGGAGGAAAGGGGAAGGTAAAGAAATGAGGAGAGAGAGAGAGAGAGAGAGATGATGAAGGGAACGGGGAGGAGCAAAGGAAGAAGGAAGATAATGGAGATATAGATGGTTGAAGGAGGAGGAGGAGGAGGAGGAGGAGGAGGGTGAAGGTGTGGATAGAAAAAAAAGAGAGGTAATCGTGATGTAATGAGATGGAGGGAAGGGAAGGCAGTGGAGGAGAAAGAAGGAGGAGGAAAGGGAAGGAAGAATAATGAGGAGGAAGGTAGAGTAAGAGGAGGAGGAGGAGGAAGTGGAGGAGAAAATTGAGAATAAAGACGCAAAAAAAAAGAGATAAGGATAGTCGTGAAATAATTGGAGGAAGGAAGGAAGGAAGAAAGGAAGGGAGGAAGGAAGGGAGGAAGGGAGGAAGGAAGGACGGAAGGAAGAAAGGAAGGAAGGAAGGGATATAAGGTGTAAATAATAAAGAGAGAGAGAGAGAGAGAGAGAGAGAGAGAGAGAGACGGAAGAGGTGGGACGTTGTAACCTCGCCTGTTCTCTTCTACAACACTACATATCAATTAAAAAGTTAGGCTCATTTTAGCTCCCCCGAGAGGCGCGATTCCGTCATTAGCGAGCCCCAGGGAAGCGAAATCAAGACTGGCGGTGTGAAGCTAACAGATAGAAATAAAAGGCACGCTTAGGCTCGCTAGGGTATAGGGGTTCGCTGCTAATCATATCAGGTATAAGGTCTAGATCATTTTATTTCCCCAAGACACGCGATTCCGACATTAGCGAACCTCAAGGAAACGGAAGGAAGACGGGCGGTGTGAAGGTACCAGATCACGGAGGTATTGGAGGCACGCTTGGGTAATGGGAAGGAGGAGGAGATATGTGGTGAAGGAGGAGAAGGAAAGAAAGGGAGGGACGGGAGGTGGAGGGGAGGAAGAGGAGGGTGAAGGAGAGGACAGAGGAGGGGAGAAAATGGGGAAAGAGGGGAAAGAGGAGAATGAATGAAAGAGAGGGACGAACAGGGGGAAAGAGATGGAGGAAGGGGAGGAAGGAAGGGTTGGGGAAGAAGAGAGTGAAGAGGAGAGGATGGAGAGGGAAGGAAGAGGAGGGTGAAGGAGAGGACAGAGGAGGGGAGAAAAGGGGGAAAGAGGAGAATGAATGGAAGGGGAGGGAGGAACAGTGTGGGGGGGAGGAGAGGAGGAGGAAGGGGAGGAAGGAAGGAGGGGGGGGGAGAAGGAAAGAACGGGAACTAGAAAGGAAGAAGGATGATAATGGAGATATAGACGAAGGAAGAAGGAGGATTAGGAGGAGGATAAAGATGTGGATACGAAAGGAAAAAAATAAAGGTAATCATGATGTAACGAGATTAAGTGAAGTGGTTCTAGGCTTATTACTCATGCATGCAGGATCAAGACATGGATAATGGAGATATAGACGAAGGAAGGAGGAGGATTAGGAGGAGGGTAAAGATGTGGATACGAAAGCAAAAAACAAAGAAAGATAATCATGATGTAACGAGATTAAGGGAAGGATTTTTAGGCTTATTTACACATACAGGATCAAGACGTGTATCAGCCCCTCAGTAAAGCTCCTTATAAGCAAATCAAAAGTCGATGTTCTCAGACCCTTTCACCTCTCATATCCTATTTCCAAAGGTTAATGGGGTTTTCATGGGTGTTTTTCACGTTTAAGGTACAGAAGAGGGGTCAAACTACCACCAGGGCCATAAATGTACCTCTGGAAATGCCCAATACCCCTTCAAAAACCCTGTCAAATTTTCCGTGGATCTTCAGTCAAACCACGATTTCCGCTGGCGTGGTTCTCATATTTCCGTGGTTTTCTGACGTGTCCACGATCTTCCAAAGCTACGGTAGATTTCACAGGACGACGGTATTACTCACCATCATCATCATCAGCAATAACAAGAAAGAAATGAGAACCACGCTAGCGGAAATCGTGGTTTGACTGAAGATCCACGGAAAATTTGCCCAGTGTAATAACCCCTTAAGCGGCGAAGCGTTTGAGAAGCTCTTGGTGTAACGTAGAACCCAATCATAGGCTGCCGTTGTAACATTGAAGCAGACGTAGCGCCGGATGGGTAACAAAGAGCTCACAAGATGTTTACCACGTTCTGAACTTTATACGAGGACTCTTTACA
>NC_066568.1:8739968-8747468 GCF_024679095.1 Eriocheir sinensis
CAAACATCAAATTGACTTCTGTTTATCCTTTGCTTTTAAGTGGTCGGTGTGTGCAAACAGAGAGAGAGAGAGAGAGAGATACAAGTGGTACATATTGAATTTAGTCCATGTATTTGCCCAATCTCTCTCTCTCTCTCTCTCTCTCTCTCAGCATTGTAATTCAAGCCTATCGCTGGTAAGGGTGTTGTGCCATTACGTCAGCTCATAAGAGGGTGTGGATCCTATTATAAGGGACCTAATCGCATTCTTAGGATCAACCCTTTCTCACGGGGATTAAGAGAATTCAAGCTTATTAAAAGAGATTCAGGGATTTATTGGATGCTCTCGCCCAATTTTCTCTCTCTCTCTCTCTCTCTCTCTCTCTCTCTCTCTCTCTCTCTCTCTCTCTCTCTCTCTCTCTCTCTCTCTCTCTCTCTCTCTCTCTCTCTCTCTCTCTCTCTCTCTCTCTCTCTCTCTCTCTCTCTCTCTCTCTCTCTCTCTCTCTCTTTTCAGGGCACAGATCAAGCCTTCACCTTATATACATTTGTCCCCCACACAGACTCAAGCGAACACACACACACACATTTGTTGTCACACACACACACACACACACACAGCACGAGAGAGAGAGGTGGGTCTGATATTCTGTGCAGGTTACCAAACGATGAATAGGAACAAAAAAAAAAACTCCTTCATTAGTGCGGTAAAAGAACGCAAACACAAACACACACTTCAATAAAACGAACGTGGAAGCGAACACATATGCTCTCAACAGTATGAAGTAATATGACTGAGCGGTAGTTGCTGGTAATTTGACTCGGCTGTTACTGATGGATAGGTTGTATGTATGTAAACAGTATATGCGCATCTATTGTAACTCTAAGGTCTTTTATTTCATAGCACCTTGCGTCTTCTTCTCACCAACTCCCCTCGTCTTGCTGAGTCCTCTACTTCTGAAATTCAGCCGCAGTGTTGCTTCTCTTTCTATCGTCTATCGATATTTTCACGCTGACTGCTCTTTAAAACTTGCTAACTGCATCCCTCCTCCCCCTCCCGCGGCCCCGCTGCACACTACTTGATACTTTAGCTCAGGTATTAACCTTTTTACTGCCATGCCCCTCTAGGAATTGGTCTTTCCCTCCCCACTCCCCCTTTATCTATGAATAGAATTTCCTCCCAGATTTAATGGAAACATTTTAAAAAGTGTTTATAGTCTTTTTATTGAGTAAGAATTACCTAGTCATTAGTGAGATACTTGACACTGCTTCTTAGCTACAAGATCTTGAATGCGTGGTTGATACTTTTGCATTTTTTTCATAAACTTCTCAATATTAGCCCACGCTCTTGTTTGGAGAATAACAAATATAATTAGAGAATTTCTTACTTTTTTCCTAGGGCTCCCCCTGGAAGTACTAACGCCCCTCTAGAGGCGCGTCCTCAGGTTAAGAACCACTGCTCTAGCTCATCCTTATACTATCCAGATCCATTATGCAAGAGTTAACCAGCATCTTCATTCTTTCATCCTTTCCACTGGCAAACTCCAGAACAGCCTTCCTTCGTCTGAAGTTCCTCCTGCTTACGACTTGAACTCTTTCAAGAGGTAGACACCTCTCCTCGAAATTGACCTCTCTTTTAGCCACCATTTCTTTTTAGGAGCAGTGCTTAGCGTTTTTCTTCATTCAGTTTGCCCTTAAACTGCTTCCTTTACTATATATATATATATATATATATATATATATATATATATATATATATATATATATATATATATATATATATATATATATATATATATATATACACATATATACATATGCTTTATTGAAGTCAAATAGCAGATTTGCGTTGTTCTCTTTATAATTTTTCAACCCCCACCCACCCACACACACACACACACACACACACACACACACACACACACACACACACACACACACACACACACACACACACACCTGACGTACACTTATTTTTGAAACGCCTTTTGCATATTTGATCGAGGTTATTTCCGACAGTCTCTCTCTCTCTCTCTCTCTCTCTCTCTCTCTCTCTCTCTCTCTCTCTCTCTCTCTCTCTCTCTCTCTCTCTCTCTCTCTCTCTCTCTCTCTCTCTCTCTCTCTCTCTCTCTCTCTCTCTCTCTCTCTCTCTCTCTCTCTCTCTCTCTACAGTTATTGGCTTTACATTTGAGGAGAGAGATTGGACGGGCGTCACCTGGGCGAGGCCGTGCTAATTAGGGTCATTTCACCCTCCGTCAGCTGCCTCATTTGCACGCTTCATCCCTTCCGTCGGGCAGTGAGTGCTTGGATTGCCTCAGTGCTCAAGGCCGTCTCCCTCCCCCTCGCTAACGTGATGATCAGGCAAAGAAAGGAAAGAAAACCCGAATTATAAGTGTTATTTAGTCTTCGAGCTCTCTGTGGATCGCTTTTTGGTGTCAATGACTGCAACCAACATAATCTATTTTCTGTTTTAGTAATAGGAAAGAAGCTTGCAGTAAGAAAGAAAAAGATAAAGAAGCCGATTTGTAAGTTTTTTTTCAGCGTACGAGGTCTCTGTGAATCACTTTGAAAGGTTGGTGGTTGCATCTAACATATCAATATCATCTCTTAGTAATGATAATATAACGATCAGGTAAATATATAAAAGAAAAGAAGCCGAATGATCAGTTTCTTCATCCTCCGAGCTTTCTAAGGACCGTTTTTTGGGGGCTAATGACGGCATCTAACGTATTTATTCCTCTATTAGTAACGTTGATGACGAGGCAGAGAAAGGAAAAATGAAGGCGTATTATGTGTCTTCAGATCTACAGGCTTCTATGAATCACTTTGACTAATTAATGGTGGCACTCAGTACATTATTTTCGTTTTTAGAAGTGAAAAAAAATATCGGTTAGAGGTAAGAAAAAGATGAATTATAGTTTTTTATCAATCTACGAGCTTTGTGTGAACCACTTTGATGGGCTAATGACTGCATCCAACACATCAATTTTCTCTGTTAGTAATGCTTAGTAACAAGTTGATGGTAAGAAAAAGATGAATTATATGTTTTTTTTTTTCAGGCTACGAGCTTTCTGTTAATCACTTTAATGGGCTAATGACTGCACCTAACACATCAATTTTCTCTGTTAGTAATGCTTAGTAACAAGTTGATGGTAAGAAAAAGATGAATTATATGTTTTTTTTTTCAGGCTACGGACTTTCTGTTAATCACTTTAATGGGCTAATGACTGCACCTAACACATCAATTTTCTCTGTTAGTAATGATTAAGAACAAGTTGATGGTAAGAAAAAGATGAATTATAGTTTTTTATCAGGCTACGAGCTTTGTGTGAACCACTTTGATGGGCTAATGACTGCATCTAACACATCAATTTTCTCTGTTAGTAATGATTAAGAACAAGTTGATGGTAAGAAAAAGATGAATTATAGTTTTTTATCAGGCTACGAGCTTTGTGTGAACCACTTTGATGGGCTAATGACTGCATCTAACACATCAATTTTCTCTGTTAGTAATGATTAGTAACAAGTTGATGGTAAGAAAAAGATGAATTATATGTTTTTTTTTTTCAGGCTACGAGCTTTCTGTTAATCACTTTAATGGGCTAATGACTGCACCTAACACATCAATTTTCTCTGTCTTAGTAATGCTTAGTAACAAGTTGATGGTAAGAAAAAGATGAATTATATGTTTTTTTTCTTTCAGGATACGAGCTTTCTTTTAAACACCTTAATGGGATTATGACTGCATATAACACATAAATTTTCTCTGTTAGTAATGCTTAGTAACAAGTTGATGGTAAGAAAAAGATGAATTATATGTTTTTTTTCTTTCAGGCTACGAGCTTTCTGTTAACCACCTTAATGGGCTTATGACTGCATCTAACACATCAATTTTCTCTGTTAGTAATGATTAAGAACAAGTTGATGGTTAGAAAAAGATGAATTCTATGTTTTTTTTTTTCAGGCTACGAGCTTTCTGTTAACCACCTTAATGGGCTTATGACTGCACCTAACACATCAATTTTCTCTATTAGTAATGATTAAGAACAAGTTGATGGTAAGAAAAAGATGAATTATAGTTTTTTTTTCAGGCTACGAGCTTTCTGTTAACCACCTTAATGGGCTAATGACTGCACCTAACACATCAATTTTCTCTATTAGTAATGATTAAGAACAAGTTGATGGTAAGAAAAAGATGAATTATAGTTTTTTTTTCAGGCTACGAGCTTTCTGTTAACCACCTTAATGGGCTAATGACTACATCTAACACACCAATTTTCTGTTAGTAATGATTATAAACAAGTTGATGGTAAGAAAAAGATGAATTATTGTTTCTTCAATCTACGAGCTTTCTGTGAACGACTTTGATTGATTAATGGCTGCATCTAATACATCACTTTTCTCTGTTAGTAGTAATGGTAAGAAAGAAATTAACGTTAAGAAAAAAATAACCAAGCGGAATCATTACTTTCTTCAGCCTACGAGCATTCTGTGAACCACTTTGACAGGTTAGGGACAACATCCAACACTCCCATTTTTTCTTCTAGTAATGGTGATATAATGACAAGGCAAAGAAAAGGACGATTAAAAAGTTTCTTCAGCCCCAAAGCTTTCTCTGAACCACTTTTACAGGGTTAGTGACTACATCCAACAAATCAAATTTCTCTGTCATCAATAGCATGGCTTCGCGTCCCGCCCACCGCCACAAGCTGACAATTGTTCAGTCATCACAAGGTGGCTTACGACTACCCACATGCTGCCCTGAAGACCCCGTACCATCCCGGACTCTAGATAAACTTTCTCGAATGAATAAAAAATGATCTTCGGAGGGCAGTACGAGCCAAGCAAGATGGCGCCACTATAAAAACACTTGCCTGCACCATAACGGGCTGGAGTCGACCAACAGGCCCCGCCAAAAAAGCTTACTTTTTTTTTTTTTTTATGTCTACGCCTATAGCGCCTGTAGGCTTGCTTGAGGGGCCTGGATGGTAGTCGGCCCCAGCCCGTATTGGCTCAGACAAGTATTTATAGTGGCGCCATCTTCTCGCTAGATTACGTAAAAAAAGGGCCGAGAAAAATGAATTTGGTGCTTTCCCTTGAGCTTCCTCCTTTACTGTGATAAAAGTGAAAGTGAAGTGCGTTGAGTTCAGTGAAGGCGTTAAGCAGTTTAAATGATTTCGTTTATTTATGAGATGGTAATGGCAGCTAGGTCTAGGGCGTTGGAGCACGGCCAAAGAGTATAAGAAGAATTTGAACTTAAGCCATATTATCCTACATTTCGGGACTAACACGCCCAATTTTGATAAGGCTTTCGTGGAGGTTATGTTTGTTTTCCCGTAGGTATTTTATGGGTAAACATGGGGAAAGGAAACTAAGGAAAGGGAAACTATGGGTAAAGTTGAGTAAGGGAAACTAAGGGATGGGAAACTATAGGAAAAGTTGGGGAGGGGAAAGAAAGACAAGGGAAACTATGGGGGAATTTAGGGAAGGGAAACTATAGGAAAACTTGGGGAGGGGAAAGTAAGAGAAGGGAAACTATGGGGAAATTTGGGGAAGGGAAACTAAGGGAAGGGAAACTATGGGGTAACTTGAGGAAGGGAAACTATGGGGAAACTTGGGGAAGGGAAACTATGGGTAAACTTGGGGAAAGGAAACCGTGGAAACTTTGGAAAGGTAACTATGGGTAAACTTGAGGAAGGTAAACTGGGGAAGGTAAACTGGGGAAACTTGTGGTAGGAAACTATGGGTAAACTTGAAGGTAAACTAGGGAAATTTGGGGAAGGTAAACTAGAGAAACTTTGGGAAGGTAAACTGGGGAATGGGGAAGGTAAACTATGGGAAACTTGAGGAGGGGAAACTAGAGGAAACTTAGGGAAGTGAAACTGGGGAAACTTGGGGAAGGTAAACTATGGGAAACTTGGGGAAGGTGAACTATGGGAAACTTGAGGAAGGTAAACTGGGAAACTCAGGAAGGTAAACTATGGGAAACTTGAGGAGGAAACTGGAGGAAAATTGGGAAATGAAACTGGGAAACTTGGGAAGGTAAACTATGGGAAACTTGAGGAGGAAACTGGAGGAACTTGGGAAATGAAACTGGAAACTTGGGAAGGTAAACTATGGGAAACTTGAGGAGGGAAACTGGAGAAACTTGGGGAAATGAAACTGGGAAACTTGGGGAAGGTAAACTATGGGAAACTTGAGGAGGGGAAACTGGAGGAAACTTGGGGAAATGAAACTGGGGAAACTTGGGGAAGGTAAACTATGGGAAGCGCGCACACACACACACACACACACACACACACACACTCAAAGATAGGAAAAAAACAGACAGGAAAAAAAAATGACAGCAAGGCGATAAAATAGAAACAGATAGATCGTTGTCGTAAAATATTTCCCACGGCAACTTTTCTCTCCCTTCTTCGCTCACTCTAACATGATAATAGGAAACTTTTACTCTACTCCACTTTTTTCCCCAAGTCTCCCCAGGTATCAATAATTATCTCTCCCCAGTTTTCCTTTCCCAAGATTCCCATAGTTTACTTTCCCCAAGTTTCCCCAGTTTCACTTCCCCAAGGTTCCTCCAGTTTCCCCTCCTCAAGTTTCCCATAGTTTACCTCACCCAAGTTTCACCAGTTTCCCTTCACCAAGTTTCTCAGTTTACCTTCCCCAAGTTTCCCTAGTTTACCTTCAAGTTTCCCCATAGTTTCCTACCACAAGTTTCCCCAGTTTATCTTCCCCAGTTTCCACAGTTTACCTTCCTGTTTACCCATAGCTACCTTCCACAGTTTCCCTTCCCCAAGGTTCCCCATAGTTTCCCTTCCCTTAGTTTCCCTTCCCCAAGTTTCCCCACTGTTTCCCTTCTCTTACTTTCCCCTCCCCAAGTTTTCATATAGTTTCCCTTCCCCAAGTTTCCCCATAGTTTCCCTTCCCCAACTTTCCCCATAGTTTCCCTTCCCAAAATTCACCCATAGTTTCCCTTCCCTTAGTTTCCCTTCTCTTGGTTTTCCTTCCCAAAATTTACCCATGGTTTCCCTTTACCTAGTTTTCCTCCCCTTAGTATACCAATTTATAGTTTCCCTTTCCCAAGTTTCCATAATTTCCCTTCCCAAAGTTATCCCACAGTTTCCCTTTCCCAAATTTACCCATAGTTTCCCTTCCCCAAATTTACCCATAGTTTACCTTCCCAAAGTTTCCTCATAGTTTCCCCTGCTCAAGCTACCCCATTGTTTCCCTTCCCCAAGTTTCCCATAGTTTCCCTTCCCAAGGTTTACTCAGCCGTTTAAGCTTTCCCTTCACATTATATCCCAAGCTTTCAATAGGTCGCCTTCCCTTAGGCTTCCATGGGCCCGACGTTCGCCTTGGCCAGGTATCCACAGGTAGGCAGTGCTCCCATTAGCCAGGTCTCCCCAGGTGGTGCCCTCAGCCAGCCCCTTTATGTGTCCCAAGGTTACCACGGCAGCCTAATTAGTTTGCTTTTTTGGGGGTCAATCCTTCTGTTTGGTTTCTTGAATTCGTGGGTTTCTGA
>NC_066568.1:8752468-8807468 GCF_024679095.1 Eriocheir sinensis
TCATTCTCCCAAGCACACCTTCAACTCCTCATTTACTTACTCATCTTTCTGTATATATTTTTTTTTGTTTAAGTTATCCTTCCAAACACATATTTACTTCCATCCTCCATTCATTCATTTGTTTATTTATTTTATCATTTCCTTCAACTTACGGAAAAGAGACGAAGAAACAGAGAAAACAACTTCTTCCCGTAGGTGCTGGAGGGAGGAGGAGAGACGCCCCGGGGGAGATATCCAGAGAGGGGGAGGGGGAGGCTCGTGAAGGAGGGGGGAGGAGAGCCCCCGAACGCCCCCCTGGAGAGAACAAGGGGGGGTCACTAAGGAAGGGGAGAGAAAGGGGTGTGACGGCCCGGTGCGCAGCGACACTACCTCTACCCTCTGTCACGGCTCACGCCAAACTGAAACGCCCAAGCTCACACCCCGCCCTTTAAACCCCGCCCCCCCCCCCTTTTCCACCCCCCCTTCCCCCTTCCATTACCTCACTCACGCCCTCACCTTCACGCCCTCACTTTCCCTTTCACTTTCTCTCACTCTCGCTTTGTTCTTTCTCTCATATCTTCATTTTTTTTCATCTTCTCTCGTTTGTCTCTCTCTCTCTCTCTCTCTCTCTCTCTCTCTCTCTCTCTCTCTCTCTCACACACACACACACACCAAACACACACATTAAATCATCCTACTTTTTTTTTCAGTGTATCTAATGTTTTTTTCCCTCGCTTTTTTTCTTATTTTCTTTAGTCTCCCACGCCCTCCATTTTAGTGTGTGTGTGTGTGTGTGTGTGTGTGTGTGTGTGTGTTTCCTGCTCACTCCCTTCCCTCCTCCCCTTGTTTTGTTTTTTTGTCTATAATTGCAGCTGTTTTTGTGTTTACCTCCAGAGTTTATTATGTACATTCTTTCTTATTTCTGTATTTTCTTTATTTCTGTTACTTTTTCTTTCCTTTTTTTTCTATTATGCACGTTTGTTTACTTTTATATGTATGTTTTTATTTTCTTCATTTTTCTTCTTCTTTCTTAATCATGCACACTTTCTTCACCTTGTTTCTGTATTATCTTTCTTTCTTTTCTTTCTTTTTCTTCACTTCTATCATACACTTTCCTTACTTTTTGCTGTTTGTTGTTTTTCTTGTTTTTCTTTTTTCTTCCATTCTTATGCTCCTGTGTACTTTCTTTTCTGTATGTTTTATTTTCTTCTTCATTTTTCTTCTTCGTTATACACTTTCTTTACATTGTTTCTATTTTCTAGGTTTATCTTCTTTCTTTACTTCATTCTTTATTATAGTTTCTTTATATTTTATTGCTGTATGTTCTATTTTTCTTTTCTTTTTTCTTTTCTTCATTATACGTCGTTGTTTACTTTTTCTGTATGTTTTCTTTTCATTTTTCTTCCGTTTTTCTTTTCCGTCTTTATTTTATACTTAACATAATTTTCTGTATCTTCTTTATTTTTATCCCTTTTTCTTAATAATTTTCATACTCTCCGTGGATAATGCTCTATATAGTTTAACAATTTTCATACTCTCCGTGGATAATGCTCTATATAGTTTAACAATTTTCATACTTTCCCTGGGTAATGCTCTATATAGTTTAACAATTTTCATACTTTCCCTGGGTAATGCTCTATATAGTTTAACAAATTTCATACTTTCCGTGGATAATGCTCTATATAGTTTAGCAATTTTCATACTTTCCGTGGGTAATAATGCTCTATATAGTTTAACAATTTTCATACTTTCCGTGGATAATGCTCTATATAGTTTAACAATTTTCATACTTTCCGTGGATAATGCTCTATATAGTTTAACAAATTTCATACTCTCCGTGGATACTGCTCTATATAGTTTAACAATTTTCATACTTTCCCTGGGTAATGCTCTATATAGGTTTACAATTTTCATACTTTCCGTGGGTAATGCTCTATATAGGTTTACAATTTTCATACTTTCCGTGGATAATGCTCTATATAGTTTAACAATTTTCATACTTTCCCTGGGTAATGCTCTATATAGTTTAATAATTTTCATACTTTCCCTGGGTAATGCTCTGTATAGTTTAACAATTTTCATACTCTCCGTGGATAATGCTCTATATAGTTTGGGGCAATAGACAGCGTTATTCCGGTAGGGGGCAGCGTCAGGTTCCATAGCGTCAGCAGTCTGTCTCTCGTTGCCTCCCGGGTCACTCCACGTCCTTACTTGTATCACCTCCGCACGTACGCATTCGTATTCAGTTTGCCTCCCCAAGAATATAGGGCGGTATTCTCAGACGCTTCCGCCTCTCACATCAGCTATTTCCAAAGGTCGAAAAGGAGATCGTTCAAGTTCTAATGGGTATAGTTGTAGGTTCATGGCACAGAAGAAGGGTCAGATTACCACCAGGGTCATTAAACTACACCTGGAAATGCCCACAACTCCTACGAAAGCCTTGTCAAATATCTGTGTTTGGGCGGCGAGATGTTTAATAGTACGGTCCTAGACGCTTCCAAATCTCACATCAGCTATTTCCAGGCTTAAAAGGAGATCAGTCTGATTTTCATGAGTGATTTTGTGTGTTTATAGTCCAGAGGAAGAGCCAAACTACCACCAGGGTCATTGAACTACACCTGGAAATGCCCACAACTCCTACGAATGCCTTGTCAGATATGTGTGCCTTGGTGGCGATATGTTCAAGGGTCATATTCTTAAACATTTCGGCACGCAAGCACACACATCTGACAAGGCTTTCGTAGGAGTTTTGGGCATTTCCAGAGGTAGTTTCATGAGCCTTCTAATAGTTTGACCCTTCTTCTGTATCTTTAGAATCTATCAGTACATCTTCCATATTGTTCTTCACACCCTGACGTCTTCACTCCATGTAACAGCACAGATCCAGTACCAGGCCAGAGCGATATACTTTGCCTCTCTACTGGGACGACTCTGTAGGACATTCTTCAACATTTCGTCGTCCAAGTACACACATCTGACAAGGCTTTCGTAGGAGTTTTGGGCATTTCCAAGGGTAGTTTCATGACCCTTCTAATAGTCTGACCCTTTTTCTGTACAGTGAACCTCATAAAACACTCATTGGGACCCGATTGATCTCCTTTTCGCCCTTTTCTTTGAGTTTTCTTATTTCCTTTTCCTGTATTTTTCTCTTTTTCTGTTTTTACATTTTTTATACCTTCCTTTCCCTTCAATTTTCTCACTTCCCTTTTCTTACAATTTTCTTTCTTTCCTTTTCTTACAAATTTTAAATAATTCCTTTTCATTCTATATCCCAGTTTATCAATTCATATCGTTCTTTTATTATATTTTTCTTTAACAAACTCTTAGCCTGTCTTACAACTTTCATACTTGTCCTTTTTCGTAACAGTCCAACTTTTCTTTGACTTACTGATTTCCTTTTCTTACAATTTTCTTACCTCCCTTTTTCTTATAATGTTCTTCCTTTCTTTTTCTCTTAGTTTTCTTACCCCCCTTTTCTTACAATTTTCTTATCCCCTCTTTCTTACAATTTTCTTATCCCCTTTTTCTTACAATTTTCTTATCCCCTTTTTCTTACAATTTTCTTATCCCCTTTTTCTTACAATTTTCTTACCCCCTTTCTTACAATTTTCTTATCCCCTTTTTCTTACAATTTTCTTATCCCCTTTTTCTTACAATTTTCTTATCCCCTTTTTCTTACAATTTTCTTACCCCCTTTTTCTTACAATTTTCTTACCCCCTTTTTCTTACAATTTTCTTATCCCCTTTTTCTTACAATTTTCTTACTTTCTTTTCTCACAGTTTCTTATTTCCTTTTTCTGACATCCCCATTTTCCTTATTTCCTTATTTTTTTCAAACTTCCTCATTCTCCACCATTTCTTCACTTCCATTTTTTTTACAGCGTCTGCAATTTCTTTCTTCTCTTCCTCAGTTTCGTTTTTACCTTCGATTTTTTTTTTTACTTCTACTCATTTTGGTAATTAAATTTTTTCGTCTATTTCTTTCAAGCTTTCCAATATTTTCTTTCTATTTTTCACTTTTTCTCACGCTTCTCTTCACGCTATTCATTATTCCGCGTTTAATTATCACCATTTTTTCATCATTATTTTTTTCACTAATTATCTCTCATTCTTGTCACGTTCACGCACGCCTAGTACTCTGCATTTTAATTAAGTGTGTGTGTGTGTGTGTGTGTGTGTGTGTGTGTGTGTGTGTGTGTGTGTGTGTGTGTGTGTGTGCACTTTCATGAACGGTGGGCGTGGCTTGCGTGCATTAGTTGTATGTGGCTACATGTGTGTGTGTGTGTGTGTGTGTGTGTGTGTGTGTGTGTGTGTGGCAGTAGTAATCTTTCTTATCTTCTCTCTCTCTCTCTCTCTTAATTTATTCCTACTCAATCTTTTCTCTCCATCTTTCCTTCCACCTCAAATCTTTTCTTTCTTTCTTCCTGTCTTTATTCTCCTTTCCTTCTCTTATTCCTCCCTTTTTTCCCTTTTTCTCGCCATTGATGTATTTCCTTCTTTCGTCTTTTTATTTATTTATTTTCTCTCCTTTCCCGGTTCCCTAATTTTCCTTCCCCTTTATTGTCTATTCCTCTCTTTCATCTTTTTCTTTTCCTCTCCCACCTTTCTTTATTGTTTTTTCCTCTCTTCCTCCTCCTCCTCCTCCTCTCTTTCCTTCTGCTGTTTTTTTCCTCCCTTCTCTTTCTCTCCTTTCTTTTTTCCTTCTTTTCTTCTACTTCTTACTTCCATTCATTTCTCTTTTTCTTCTTTTCTTCTGAAGTTTTTTTTTTTATCCTTCCTTTTTACCTCCTCTTCTTACTCTTCTCCTTCCATTTCTTGTTGTTCTACTTTTCTTTCTCTTTGTTTCTTCATCCTCTCCTTCTTTTCCACTTGCTTTCCTTCCTCTATTCCTTCATTTTCCTTTATTTCTTCCTCTTCTCTTCTTTATCCAATCTTTCTTGCTCCCACCCAGTTTTCTTCACCCTTTCTCTCCTTTCCCCTTACTTTCATCCTCTTACTTTCCCTTACTTTCCCCTTACTTTCATCCTCTTACTTTCCCTTACTTTCCCCTTACTTTCATCCTCTTACTTTCCCCTTACTTTCATCCTCTTACTTTCCCTTACTTTCCCCTTACTTTCATCCTCTTACTTTCCCTTACTTTTCCCTTACTTTCATCCTCTAACTTGCCCTTACTTCCACCCTCTTACTTTCCCTTACTTGCCCTTACTTTCATCCTCTAACTTTCCCTTACCTCCCCTTACTTTCCCTTTACTGTTATCCTTTCCTTATTTTCCCCCACCCACTTTTCCTCATTCGTTCCGTCTTTTCCATTCATCTTTTTCTTTCCTTTCCCATTATTCTCCCTCCTTTCCTTCCTTTACCCCCACAACTTATCTATTGTCCATTTTTTCTGTTCCTCCTCCTTTCTTTATTTTTTCTCTTTTCTTCCTTCCTTTCTTCCTTGCTTCCTATCTTTTCTGTAGACCTCCCTTTCCTCCCTTTTCATCCTGTCTTTAAGGAATCCTGGAAATCCTGGAAAGAATAATTTAGCTTCGCACAGCTATAGAAGACATTATTGTTATTGTTGTTACCAGATATATTGATTTATACACACACACACACACACACACACACACACACACACACACACACACACAGACAGACAGACAGACACACAGACAGATAGATGTACACTGTGGCACGCTAGCATCACTTTAATTAAAACACACACACACACACACACACACACACACACACACACACACACACACACACACACACACACACACACACACACACACACACACACACACAAACACACACACACAAACACACACAGGATCATTAATACACCGTTTAAATAAATCATACACGTTTATTGACTTAATTTCAAAGGGTTATTTATACATACATAGTTCATTTACATTATATATAACATTAGGCATCATCATCATCATCATCATCATTATTTTTTTATTATCATTATTTTTTGTTGGGTTAAATTTACTTGAGTCCATCCTTCTTATCATCGTTTTCTCTCTCTCTCTCTCTCTCTCTCTCTCTCTCTCTCTCTCTCTCTCTCTCTCTCTCTCTCTCTCTCTCTCTCTCTCTCTCTCTCTCTCTCTCTCTCATCTTTAGTTTGTCTTTGTCTCCTTCGCCCTCTCCTCCTCCTCCTCCTCCTCCTTTCCTTTGATGTCATCCTCCGCGTCATTATCTTCTGTTTTTCCTCTTCCTCCTCTCCCCTCTTCCTCCTCTTCTTCCTCTTTCTCCTCCTGCTTTCGTCGTAATGTCTCTCTCTTCTCCTCTTCCTCCTAATTTACCCATGTTGTTATCTCCCTCTTCTCTCATTATCTTCTTCCTCTTCCTCTTCTTCCTTTTTCTCACCCTCACTTTCTCTTCCATTCTCTCCTTCCTTCTTTTCCTTCTCCTTTATTTATGTTGTTGTCCTCCTCTTCCTTTTCTACTTCTGCTCCTTTCATTATTCTCTTCTTCCTCTTTCTCTTTCATCTTCTTCTCTTCTTCTCTCGTCTCATTATCCTTCGCTTCTTCTAATCCTAATCCTGCACCTTCTGATCCTATTGTATTTGATGATTGATTCTACTAAGGTTAGATTTAGGTATGTTTCCTCTTTCCCTCCTCCTCCTCGTCCTTCTCTCCTTTCTCTTTATCTACTTTATCCTACTTTATCTACTTTTATCTACTTTATTCGTATTTGATGGTTGATTCTACTAAGGTTAGGTTTGGGTATGTTGTCTTTCTCTTACCCCTCCTCCTTCTCTTCTTTCTCTTTATCTACTCCTTTTTTTCTTCTTTTTCTTTCTTTACTTCTACTTTTTCTTCTTCTCTTTCTGCCTTTCTGATTCACTGGAGATTATATTAGGCTAGGTTAGGTTAGGCTAGGTTAGGTTAGGCTCAGTTAGGCTAGGCTAGGTTAGGTTAGGTTAGGCTAGGCTAGGGTAGGATAGGTTAGGTTAGGCTAGGCTAGGGTAGGATAGGTTAGGCTAGGCTAGGTTAGGTTAGGTTAGGTTAGGTTAGGTTAGGCTAGGCTAGGGTAGGATAGGTTATGTTAGGTTAGGTTAGGTTTTCTTCTCCCTCGCTAGCTTCCCTCCTCCTTCATTCCCTCTTCCTCCTACTCTTTTCTTCTTCATTTGATGATAGATTTTGCCTGGTTAGGTTAGGTTAGGTCCCCTCCTCCTCCTCCTCCTCCGTCTGCGTCTAAATATTTGGGTTAGGTTATGTTGGATTTTTTCCCCTCTCCTGTTCCCCCTCCTCCTCCTCCTCCTTCTCCTCCTCTTCTTCCTTCTCTTCTTCCCCCTCTTCGTCCTCCTCGGGGCTAGGCTAGGCTAGGTTAAGTTATTCTTTTTGCAGCAAATTAAGTAACTCAACCGCATAAACAACAACAAAAAATAAAGAGCCCGCTAAACGTTGCTCCCTCGAAAGAAAATAGAATGATCGGTTAAGTTATTTCCCCCTTCTGGTTACCCATCTCCTCCTCCTCCTCCTCCTCCTCCACCTGCTACTCCTTATATGTCCGACTCGCCCGACGTCTTGAGCTTGGTGAAGGACAGCTCGAAGTCCTTGGGCACGGAGGCGGGCCTGAAGGTGGTGATGGCTACCAGGAAGCCCACGGCGAGCAGGATGCCCAGGAAGATCATGCCGAACGCCAGTCCCGTCATGGCCCCTGGGTGGTGAAAGGGTTGGTGGTAAAAAAAAAAAAGGATTTACATAGATTTACATAGATATTCAGACCACACAGACCCTATAGTCCAGACTAGGTGGTCTGTCCTGAAACCTAAGTGAAATCATATTAAATTTAATGCCACCAAGACTTCTCATTTCTACTTTAGTGAGTAGTAAGTTGAAGGAAGTGGCGGTCAAGCTGGGTTTAATTAATCAGTCGTACTGCACTGGATCACTGAAGGTGGGAGCTTATTCCATTGTCGCATTACAACGTTGGTGAAGAAAAGTTTGGTGCAGTCTGAATTTGTCCACATTCATAAGACCACTGAGTATTTTGAAGCATTCGATCAGTTTTCCTCGGAGGCGACGCTTCTCAAGAGAGATCAGGCTAAGGGGTTGAGAGCCTTTCGTCGTAGGGTTTGTTGCGCAAGGAGTTCATCTTTGTTGCCCGACGTTGAACACCTAATTTAGCGATGTCCTGTGCTTGGTGGGGAGACCAAAACTGTACTGCATATTCCAAGTGGGGTCTGACTAAACTATTGTAGACCGGAAGTATTACATCTTTATTCTTGAATGAGAAGTTGGGGGTTGTGGTGGGTTGTGATGGTGGTGTTGGTTGGGGTCAGTGGCGGAGTGGTGGTGGTGGTGGTAGAAGAGTAGTGATGGGTGGTAGTGATAGCGTAGTGGTGATAAATTGGTGGTTGCTCGTGGTGGTGATAGAAGTGGGAAGGAAGGGCGTGGTGGTGATTGATGGTAATGGTGATAGTGGTGGTAATGGTGGTGATTATGGTGATGGTGATGGTGGTGATGATATGCTACACCCGTCACCTTCATTCTCATTTCATTAGCTGACCTTTACCCGCCTCCCTTTTTCCTTCCTTCCTTTCCTTCCTTCCTTCGTTTCTTCTTACCTTCCTTCCTTTATTTCCTTTCTTCTTCTCCTTCCTTTGTTTCCTTTCCTTTCCTTCTATCCTTCTTTCTTTCCTTCCTTCTTTTCCTCCCTTTATTTCCTTCCTTCCTTTCCTTCCTTTCCTTCCTTCCTTCGTTTCTTCTTTCCTTCCTTCCTTTATTTCCTTTCTTCTTCTCCTTCCTTTGTTTACTTTCCTTTCCTTCTATCCTTCCTTCTTTCCTTCCTTCTTTTCCTCCCTTTATTTCCTTCCTTCCTTTCCTTCCTTTCCTTCCTTCCTTCGTTTCTTCTTTCCTTCCTTCCTTTATTTCCTTTCTTCTTCTCCTTCCTTTGTTTACTTTCCTTTCCTTCTATCCTTCCTTCTTTCCTTCCTTCTTTTCCTCCCTTCCTTTCCTTCCTTTCCTTTCTTTCCCTTCCTTCCTTCCTTTCCCATACCATTCCTTCCCTTCATCCTCCCTCCCTCTCTCCCTTCCTCCTTCCTTTTCTTTTTTTTTCTTTCATTCCTTCCTTCTTTTCCTCCCCCAGTCTTTTTTTCTCACACCATTCCTTCCCTTCCCTTCACTCTCTCCTTCACATTCTTCCGTTTATACATCCCCACTCTCTTTTACCTCCATTTCTTACATTTCCTTTCTTTTACCTCTTTTCCCCTCACCCCTCTTCCTCTTTTCTCTCTTCCCTTTCTTCTTTCCTTCTCTCCAACCTTCCTCTCTTTTCTTTGCTTCCATTTCTTTTCTTCCTTCCCCTCCTCGTTTTCTCTCTTCCCTTCCTTCTTTCCTTCCCTCCAACCTTCCTCTCTTTTCTTTACTTCCATTTCCTTTACCTCCTTCCCCTCCTCCTCACCTCATCACCTCACCCTTCCCTGCACACCTTTCCCCGCCCTCTCACTCTCCTTAAGCAACACATTAACACCAGCGTCTCCAAATTATCGTATTCACCACATCGCATTTATCCTTTTTGGGCCTCAAACTCTCGTATCTTCACCAATAACGATAGATAATTTAAGTTAGCGTTAAAACTGTTATTTATTGATGTCTGTTAGGTTGTTGTTTTTTATTTGCTGTAATTATCGGTGAGAAACTACGGAAATGTAAGGCGATGAGTACGGTAATTTGCGAACATTGATGAACACTTGGAACTTCTTACCTCCCGTGTAGGATTTGCTGGGTTCTTTCTGCCCGGCGATCCAGCTAGCGTAGTCCTGGTCCCCGAATGTGGTACCTGAAGTAGTAGCGGTAGTAGTAGTAGTAGTAATAGTAGTAGTGGTTGTTTGTTGGAGGAGGAGGAGACAGGAAAAGTGAGAGGAGGAGGAAAATGAAGGAAGAAGAAGTGAAAGAAAAAGGAGATGAAAAAAGAATAAGAAAAAGAAGGAAAAAAAGTTAAAGAAGAAAAAGAGGAGGAGAAGGAAGAAGAAGACGAGAAGACTCAGTGGTAGTAGTAGTAGTAGTAGTAGTAGTAGTAGTAGTAGTAGTTGTAGTAGTAGTAGTAGTAGTAGTAGTAGTAGTAGCGGTAGTAGTAGTAGTAGTAGTAGTAGTAGTAGTAGTAGTAGTAGTAACATTACCACAAGCAGTTTAAGAGATCGTTTCAACACTTAAGACTAATTTCAACTCTCTCTCTCTCTCTCTCTCTCTCTCACTCTCTCTCTCTCTCTCTCTCTCTCTATCTCAATCTCTCTATCTCTCTCTAACTCGTGTCTAATGCCCAGTTCGACAGTCCAACACAGGGTCATTGCAAGCTCCCAAACCAAGCTATATTCACCACAATGATCCGTAATTTCTGCTCAATACCAGATACTAATAAAGAGATTTCCTGTGTGGTGTCCTAAAATTCCCTCCTCCATTTTTATATCAACGCCAAACACTAGAGCTACAATGAATTTTCGTAGTTTTTTTGTGTGTGTTGGTTGGGGGCTCACAAATTTGCAGCACTGGACTGTAAAATTGGCCCTATCTATCTATCTATCTATCTGTATGTCTATTTATCTATCTATATCTGTCTATCTACCTCTCTATCTCTCTCTAACTCGTGTCTATGTATGTGTGAATCTATATAACCCTTAACTAACACTTCATACTCACGGTCGTAGTGGTCGCATCCTTTGGCGGTGGTGAGGGACAGGCCGGACTCGCCGAGGTGGTGCGTGGCGAGGAAACAGAGGCCAGTCCCGTTCACGTTCTCCTCGCCGCACACACCCACGTTGTTGTTGTTGCATTTAGCGCAGAAGTCGTAGCTCTGGCATACCTCGTTCGCGTCTGAGGGAAGGAGAGTATGTGTAGAGGTGTGTGTGTGTGTTTGTGTATGTTTGTGTATGACTGGTTTTTTTTTTACAGCATAGGAGACAGCACAGGGGCACACAAAAAAAGGAAACAATTAAAAAAAAAGCCCGCTACTCGCTGCTCCTGATAATGATCCGAAGAGGTGGCCGAAAGAGCAGTCTGTTACGTGAGAAGAGGTGTCCTGATTATTGTCTTCCTATATCGTCCTCCTTTCTTTTCATCATGTGTCTATATCAGAGGTTCTTGGGGTCGTATTATAAAACATTTCGTCGCCCAAGAACACATGTCGTCACCTTCGTAAGCAAACCGCCAAAGTCAATATTTTCTACTTTACAGGAAATAGGAAAAGAAGTGTCATCATCTCATTTGGCTTAATATTTAGGCAGAAATGGAAAGGCCAATTCTAGAACACTCAAACCCTGAATGACGAAGGCAACTATACAAAAACGGGCGTCACGTGTTAAAAAAATTGATGTAGACAAAAACCTGGAAATCGCTGAAAAATGACTTAGGCGATTATTTTATGAGGGTGACGATATTTGACAAGGCTTTCATAGGAGTTGTGGGCATTTCCAGTAGTTTTAGAACCCTGGTGGTAGTTTGACCTTTCCTCTGTACCATGAACCTGAAGAACCACTCATTAGAACCCGACTGACCCCCTCTTTGACCTTTAGAAATAGCTGATGTGAGAATGGGAAGTGTCTTGTTATACCAGCCTGACTCTGCAAACACTTGGTATGTACGAGAGCTTCTGTATTTCCTTCGTCTCCCCTCTCCCTGTCTTTATCCTCCCCCTTACCTTACTTACACTTCTCTGGCCTTATACTTTTCATTTCCACTCCCCTCGTACAAACAGGTCCTTCCCTCCTCGCCCCCCCCCCCCCCCTATTTTTTTACAACAAAGGAGACAGCTCAAGGGCACAAAAAAGGAAACAATAATAATAAAAAAAGCCCGCTATTCGCTGCTCCTTTGCATCTGTACATTAAATTCACTCCCAGGTTTATTAACAATGGTAAACCTAACTACACTATTGAAAACTTTGGGTGATAAAGGCGATACTATTCCATTTTTCATAAACTTGGCAATATTATCACACGTTCTTGTTAAAATAATTCCAAATACTCCAGCAACAGAGATTCGAACCTTCCCTCCGGGGTTCGCGCTCCCCTATAATTTACTAATGCCCCCCCAGTTTAAGAGCCACTGGTCTATATCATTTTAATCTTGTCTTTCGTGTCTTCCTTTACATAATCCATACATATCTTTCCCAACCCTCCTCTCTTCCCCCTGCCTCTATTTCCATTCTCATTATTTGCTTTCCTCCGTCGCCTTTTCTCCTTATTTGTCTATAGCATTTTAATTTTGCCATCCATGCCTTCCTTTACACAAGTCATCCACTTCTTCCTCATCCTCCCTCTCTTCCTCCTACCCTGTACTTCCATAACAAGCAAATAACGTAACAAATCAACCTCTCACGGGATGGCTTGCTGTTCTTGCTTACGGCGTTTAAGTAATACGAAAAGGAGGAGGAAGAAGAAAAAGAAAAAAGAAGAAGTGGAAGAAAAAGGAGATGAAAAAAGAGTAAGAAAAAGGAGAAAAAAAGTTAGAAAAGAAAAAGAGGAGACGCACATTTTGGTTACGTGTGAGAATATGGAACTTAATTTTCTTGCTTGTGTCGCCGAGCCTTCCTATCGCTCTAGCACCTTGGATTACCTACTCGTGGCGTGTACCTAAGTGACAATACTAAGCCTTTCTACAACACCCGGTAAATCTTCTCTGTGGCCTTGGAAAATAGTCGTAATGGGAGCCCGATATGTTTAAGAATATGGAATTTCGTGTTCCTCTTCCTCGGACTCCTCTTCCTTTTAATCTGTACTTCCAAAACAAGCAAATTACAGAACAAAACCTCGCTTAGAATGGCTTGGCTTTCCTCCTAGTGGCGTATAAGTAACAACAAGAAGAAGAAAAAAGATGAAAGAATAAGTGGAAGAAAAAGGAGAAGAAACAAGAAAAAGAAAAGGGAGAAAAATAAAAAAAAGTTAAAGAAGAAAAAGAGGAGGAGAAGGAAGAAGAAAAGAATCAGTGGTAGTAGTAGTAGTAGTAGTAGTAGTAGTAGTAGTAGTTCCCACAGCCAAGCCTCCCTACCTTCTATGCACATCTTGGCGCAGGCCTCGGAGCTGGTGAAGCGCGCCACGACCCAGTGCAGCGAGGGCGTCAGGCCTTGGTCCTCGTACTTGGTGAAGTCGCTGTCCGTCTTGCCTGCCGGGGAGGGAAGGGACGATGAGAACACTGGGAGGGGCACGTCAGCACGGGTCGTATTACAAGACATCGCCGCCTAAGAACACATATTTGACAAGGCTTTCGTAGGAGTTGTGGGCATTTCCAGGGGTAGTTTTATGACCCAGGTGGTAGTGTGAGTCTTCTGTACCATGAACTTGAAGAAACACTCATTGGAACCCGACTGACCCCCTCTTTGACTTTTAGAAATGGCTGTAGTTAATTAAGTAAGTGTATTTGCATGTGTATTTATGAATTTTGTGCGTTTGCGATTTTTTTTTTTTGTGTGTAAATATATTAAATTCATACTGTTCCAAATCACCAGAGAAAGAAACCAACACAACCAAACAGTATTACCCCCCCAAAAAAAGGAAAAAAAAGAGAGAAAAATGAGCCGTTTCTTGTGGTCGGGGAGCGCGGTCAGGTCCCTCTATCCTCATGAAACAAATTTGTGCTCACTGGTCAGACAAACCAAATTCAACACTAATATTAATAAAAGAAAATATCTGCATGAAATTATTAAGGTCATTAGTAAGTGTCTCAAGTGTTTCTCCTCTCCTCCTCCTTCCTTCTGCCCTTATTTTATCCTTCCTCTGCCCTAAATCTAGTCCCATGTCCTTCCTTTGCTGCCTCCCCTTGACCTTCTTCCTTTCTTCTTCCCTTCCTCCCCTCCCTCCCTCCCTTTGCCCTTGTCTCCTCCTTCCTCCCGCCCTTAATCATGTCTCATCTCCCTCAATCTTTCCCTCCCTCCATCACTCTGTCAACCCTTCCTTCCCTCTCTCTCTCTCTCTCTCTCTCTCTCTCTCTCTCTCTCTCTTCTCTCTCTCTCTCTCTCTCTCTCTCTCTCTCTCTCTCTCTCTCTCTCTCTCTCTCTCTCTCTCTCTCTCTCTCTCTCTCTCTCTCTCTCTCTCTTCCCTTCATCGTCTTTCTCCTTTATTTTCTGTTTTCTTTTTTTCTCTTGCTTTTATTTATTTCTCTTCTTTGCTTCTTCATTCCCCTCCCTCTGTATCTTTTTATCTATCCATATATCTATCTATCTTATCTATCTATTTCCTCCCTACTTCTCTCCCTTTCTCTCTCTCGCTCCCTTTGACCTCCTTCCAACCTTTCACCCTCCCTCTTTCCGCTCCATTTCCTCTCTCCTCTCCTCCCTTTCTCTCCTTCTCTCCCTCCTTTTAACTTATTCCCTTCTTCCTCCCTTTCCTCCTTCCTTCCCTCCCTACGACCCTCTCTTCCCTCTTACATAACACACTCACCACATTGCCAAAGAGAAAGTGAAACGGGTTCTGTATGAGTTCTGGATATGTGGGTAAAAAGTACTAAAAACAGCGCACTACAACCACCCCAGAATAGCCAGGAGGAAGCGAAGTGGAGGCCGTTGCAAAGGCTATCCTCCAACCTTCAACTGAACCGGACTCACGGGAGAAGTGTATGCAGGCCGTCCCGGTGGTGTAGTCGCCGTCATCCACTACGTCCAGGAAGTGCTCGGCGTGCAGGTGACAAATCTGGTTGGACGGGCAGTACTCGAAGCTCTGGCACGTGATGCTGGTCTCTACGGAACAGTGTCTGGGGGGGAGGGAGGATGGGAATGAGGGAGAGTGTGGAGGAAAGGGGAGCAGACAGAGAGAGGGAATGGCAAAGTAGCAGAAGGAGAAGGTGAGGGAGAGTATCAGGCAGGGAGAGGGTAGGGGAGTACAGAGCTGCCCTCCTCTCTTTCTATCCTCCCTTCCATTCTCTCTCTCCCTTGATCCCACTCTTTTGCCTCCCTTCCTCCATGTTTTTTCCTCCCTCCCTCCCTCCTTCCTCTATACCATGGATACTGAATGAGTCTTTCCAGCTCCTCCCTACCTCTCTCTTCCTCTACCTCCCCTCCTCTCTTTCTTTCCTCCCTTCCATTCTCTCTCTCCCTTGATCCCACTCTTTTGCCTCCCTTCCTCCATGTTTTTTCCTCCCTCCCTCCCTCCTTCCTCTATACCATGGATACTGAATGAATCTTCCCAGCCCCTCCCCACCTCTCTCTTCCTCTACCTCTTTATTTCTCTCCTCTCCTCCCCACCCCTTCCTTTACCTCTCTACCTCCCCACCTTACCTGGCGCACGTCTCCAGGTGTTCCACAGGGGAGTAGGTCGGCCCCGTGGAGTTGAGGGCCACGCCGCCGAGGATGGGGTTGTAGTCAGAGAGAGAGAGAGAGAGAGAGAGAGAGAGAGAGAGAGAGAGAGAGAGAGAGAGAGAGAGAGAGAGAGAGAGAGAGAGAGAGAGAGTGTGTGTGTGTGTGTGTGTGTGTGTGTGTGTGTGTGTGTGTGTGTGTGTGTTGCTTGATATCTTCTTTAATCTCTCTATCTTGTTTTTCTTCCTTATCTCTTTATGTTTATCTTTTATCTATCTATCTACCTATCTATCTATCTATCTATCTATCTATCTGTTTATATCTATTTGTCCCTCTTTCTTTTATCATTTATTGCTTTTTATCTTTCTTTCCTCTCCCTCTTTCTTCTTTCCTCCCCCCTTTCCTTCTTTCCCCCATCCTTCTTGCCTACATCCCTCTCTTCCTTCCTTCTTCCCTTCCTATCCCTTTCTTCTCCTTTCTCTCTTTCCCCCTCCTTTCCTTCCTTCCCCTTCCTTCCTTCATCCTCTCTCCCTTCCTTTCTCTCTTCTTCATTTCCCTTCTCCCTTCTTCCTCTCTCCCTTCAATCCTTCTTGCCCACCTCTCTCCCTACCTCCCTTGCTGTCCTTTCCCTCCCTTCTCATCTCTCTTTCCCTACCTCCCTAATAAGTCTTCTCTCCCTCCCTTTCTCCTTCCTTCTCTTCTCCCGTCTCCAACCTCTCCCTTTCCTCCTACTCCTCAACTCTCTCTCCTTCCCTCTCTCTTCATCCCTCCCTCCCTACCTCCTTCCTTCTCCCCATCTCCCCTTTCCTTCCTACATCCTTATCCTAACCTCTCCCCTCTCCTACCCCTTCCCATTTCCCTTCTTGCTTCCCTTTCCTCCTTCCCCCCCTTTCCTCCCTGCCTCCTTATCATAACCTCTCCCCCTTCCTCCCCTCTCCTACCCCTTTCTACTTCCCTTCTTGTTTCCCTTTCCTCCTCCCCCCCCCCTTTTCTTCCTACCTCCTTATCATAACCTCTCCCCGTTCCTCCCCTCTCCTGCCCCTTTCTACTTCCCTTCTTGCTTCCCTTTCCTCTCCCTCCCCTGCCCCCCCGCACACTCACGGCCGTGGATGTAGGAGTGTGTGTGCGGCACCAGCTCCGTTTGGTTTAGCTCGTGGTAGTGGCGGGACAGCAGCAGACACAGCCCCTCGTCGCGCTGGTGAATGATAGTCTCGCAGCGGTACCGAAGCCAGCCCACGCACAGCACCATGCACTCCGTCAGGTCCGCCACCTAGACACGAGGAACGACACAGCACGGAACAGCATTAGGAAGGGAACGCGTGGGCAGCACAAAACAGCAGAAAGAGCAACACATCAGCATTTAGAGGAAGACTAGGATGAGGAACACACACACACACACACACACACACACACACACACACACACACACACACACACACACACACACACACACATTCCCTCCACCCCCTCTCCCCCACCCACAAACACCCCCCTCCCCCTCCTCCCCCCACACAACCCCACCCACCACTTCCCACACAACCTCCCTATTCCTCAAACACAACCCCCCCCCCCCATCTCCCCCTTCCCTTCTTTTCCCTTCCCCCTCCCCCCACACCTACCGCAATCGTGTCGTCCGGGTCCGCTACAGTCATCAGCCTGTTCTCCAGCATGAACTGCATCCTGATCGGGTCCAAGGGGTCAGGCGTTCGGTAATGCAGCATCATATTCGCCTCGTAGCCAACCTGGACCGTGTTGTTCTGGGGGAGTCAGAGATGTAAGGGTAAAGTTGGGTGCATATTCTCCCTCCTCTCCCCCTCACACTCTCTTTATCTCCCTTCTCTCTTGTTCTCCTCCTCAACTCTATCTCCCTTCTCCCGTCTTGTTCTTCTCACACTCACTCTTCCTTTCATCTCTTTCTCCCTCCTGTCTTCCTGCCCTCTCCCCTCGTATTCTCTTCCTCCTGTACCAATAATTCCCCTTTCACTTTTCCTCGCTTTCCCCTCCATCCTTCCCTCATACGCCCTCACGCTCACCTTACTCACCTATCTTTTCTTATCTTCCCTTATACTCCTCACCTATCTTATCTTATCTTCCCTCATACGTCCTCACACTCACCTTGTAGGGCACGTCAAAGATGAAATCCCCGTGCTTGATCGCCTCGAACACCTCCTTGTAGACCATCTCGCTGGGGTAGTCCTCCACGGTCTGGTTCTGAAGATCAAATACCCAGTGTTCGCAATGTCCGTCCAGGCCCTCTACTGGTTCGCCGTCCGGGCCCTCCAGCTGACTGAAGTAACAGCTGTCGTCGCAGTGGTGGAACGACCTGAAGAAGGGGGAGAAAGGGAGATGCTGTAGGGAAGGGAGGGATGAAGAGGGGGGAGTAGTGTGAGGGAAGGATGAAGAGGGGAGGAGAAGGGAAAGAGTAGTGAAGAAGATGAGGGAAAAGTGTGAACGAGGGGAAAAGGGCGTGAGGGAATGAAGAGGAAAGGAGAAGAAGGAGTGAAGGAGGAGAGAAAGGGAATGAAGATGAAGAGGGGAGGAGAAGGGAAGGAGTAGTGGAGAAGATGAGGGAAAGGTGTGAAAGAGGGAAGAAGGGCGTGAGGGAATGAAGAGGAAAGGAGAAGAAGGAGGGAAGGAGAGAAAGGGAATGAAGATGAAGAGGGTGAAGTAGAAAGGGGGAAGAAGAGGGCAAGAGTGTGACCAAGGAAAGAAGGAGAGGGGTAGAAGAAGATGAAGGGCGTAAGGGGAGGAGGAGAGATGTAGGAGGGAAGAAGAAGGGAGGAGAGAAAGAGGAAAGGGAGAGAGAAGGAAGATAGGAAGGGAAGAGGAAGAGGTAGGGCATGAGGGAAGGAATATGAGGAAGAGTAGATGAGGAGAGAGGGAATTAGGAGAAGGAGGGAAGAAAAGGAGAGTGAGAGAGGGAAGGAGGAAGGAAAGAGGGAGATAAAGGGAGTGAGGAAGAGGAGAGGAAGGAAGAAGAGGGAAACGTGAGGAGAGGGAAGGAAGAAGAGGGAAGGGATTGAGGAAGAGGAAGAGAAGAAGGGCATAGGGAAAGGAGAGAGAAGGGAGAAGATGGGAGAGGGAAGGGTTTGAAAGGGAAGAAGGGTGTGAAAGGAGGGTGAGAGGGAGGGAAGGAAAGAGAAGAGGGAAGGAGAAGAAGAAGGGAAGGAAGAGGGGAGGGAAAGCGGAAGGGAAGAAGAGAGAAGAGGGCAGGAGGAGATGGAAGAAAAATGAAGAGCGTGAAGGAAGGAGAAGGGTTAGATTAGGAGGAGAAAGTGTGGAAGAAGGAAGGAAGGAGGGAAGGGAATGAGGGAAGAGAGTGAGGGAAGGAGGAAAGGGCTAGCAAGGGAAAAGAGAAGGGAGGGAAAGACATGCTGGGAATGAAGGAAAGGAGGAAGGAAAAGAGGGAAGGAAGAAAAGATCAAAAGGGAAGAAGGGAAGGAAAGAAAAGAGGAAAGGAGGGAGAAGAAAAATGTCTGAACGTATATAAGAGATGGAGAATAATATAAAGAAGAAAATAAGGAAGAAAGGAAGGAAACGTCTTAAGAGGGAGAAGGGAGGAGAGGAGGGAGGAAGGGAGAAGAGGGAGAGAAGGAGGGAAAGTAAAATGCGAACGAGCGAGCGAATGAGGGAGCTAAGGAAATGAAGAGGGGAGGAGAGGTCGTGAAGGAGGGAGGGAACAGCCTCTGACGAAGGAGAGAGAAGGAATATGCAAAAAAGGAATTTGAATAGCTTTACATAGACATTCAGGCCACACAGACCCTATGGTCCAAACTAGGTGGTCTGTCCTTAACCTGAGTGAAATCCTATTGAATATAATGTTTGCTGCCACCAAGACTTTTCATTTCTACTTTAATGAATATCAAGTTGAAGTGAGTGTCGGTCGAGCTTGTTTTTAAATGATTCCGTCGTGTCGCACTGGACCACTGAAGGCGGAAGTTTATTCCATTCTTGCTCTACAACGTTGGTGAAGAAAAAATTTGTGCAGTCTGAATTTATTTGTTTACACTTAAGTTTTATGCCATTATTTCTCGCTCACAAAGTGTCATCGATCAAAAACAATTTGGCTTTGTCCTCATTCGCAAAACCATTGAGTATTTTAAAGCATTCGATCAGTTTTCCTCGGAGGCGACGTTTCTCAAGGGAGAACATATTAAGGGTTGAGAGCCTCTCGTCGTAAGGTTTGTTGCGCAAGGAGATCATCTTTGTTGTCCTATGTTGCGATCCTTCTAATTTTGCAATGTCTTTCTCGTGGTTGGGAGACTATAACTGTACTGCATATTCTAAATAAGGTCTGACTAAACTATTGTACATTGGAAGTATTACATCTTTATTCTTGAATGAGAAGTTTCTCGTAATGAATCCCAGCATTCTGTTCGCTTTATTTGCTGCGTCAGTGATTTGCTGTGAGAATTTGAGGTTTGACGCGATTTTAACACCCAGGTCCTTGACGCACTGACGCTTTTGAGTTTAACGCCGCGCATTTCGTAATCGAACCTCTTATTTTTTGTTCCAACTTGAGGAACGAAGGACAGAGAAATGAGGGAAGGGAATGAAGGAAAAGAAGGAAGGAGGATTAAGTAGAAGGAAAGAAATGAAGGAGGCGAAGGAAAGGAAATTGGAGGAAAGGGAATGAAGGAATGAAATATGGAGGAAGGAGGAATGAAAGGAATGAAGGAGACGATGGAAAGTCTCTCTCTCTCTCTCTCTCTCTCTCTCTCTCTCTCTCTCTCTCTCTCTCTCTCTCTCTCTCTCTCCTCTTCTTCCCCCTCCTTTCCCTTCTCTTCCCCATAAACCTTACCTTATACCTTACCTTACCTTACCTTACCTTACCTTACCTTACCTTACCTTATCTCATTCACTAACCTCCAGAACCTCTCTCTCCCTCCTCCTCCTCCTCCTCCATCTCCTCCTCCTTCTCCTCCTCCTCCTTCTTCCCCACGTACTTGCAGTTGAGGGGTGTGTCGAGGAGCAGATGGTGGCGCAGTCTTCGATTCTCATCAGGTTGTTGAACACCTTCTGGTTCACGCCGGGCACGGGGTCTATCTCGTCGGGGGGTTGCCTGGAAGGGGGGGAAGGGGAGGTGGCTAGTGGCTGGGAGATTGGGTTGGAGGGAGTGGAGGGGGGTATGGGGGTGATGTGGAATGAGAAGGGTGGTAATGCTGAATGTGGGGGTGTGGGGGGTTAGGTGGAGGGGAGGTGATGTGAAGGCTTGCAAGGGGTGGAGGGAGAGATGTGTTGAGAGAGAGAGAGAGAGAGAGAGAGAGAGAGAGAGAGAGAGAGAGAGAGAGAGAGAGAGAGAGAGAGAGAGAGAGAGAGAGAGAGAGAGAGATAGAGAGAGATAGAGCAAACAAACACACACAAAAGCAGATAGAGAGAGAGAGAGAGAGAGAGAGAGAGAGAGAGAGAGAGAGAGAGAGAGTGTGCATTAGCAGCTTCGGCCCACCTATAGGAGTAGATGTAGGGGGCTCTCTCTAGCAGCTTGACAGTGGCGATGACCATATCGGCGTTGGTTGTGTTGGGAATGACCCCGCTCGTGCCGGTACTGACCTGATGGGGGGAGACGAGGAGAAAGGTGGAAGAGGAGGGGTAAGGGGGGGGTGGAGGAGGGGAGGGGGGTTGGAGAGAAAGATGGTGAGGAGGAATGAAGGATGTGGGGATAGGATAATAAGTAGATGGAGGAGTATATTTGTTAGAGGAAGGGGAGGAGCAGAAAGAAAAGGAGGAAGAGGAGGAGGAGTAGTAGGAGGGGAGGGGGGTTGGGGAGAAAGGTGGTGAGGAATGAAGGATGAAGGATGTAGGGATAGGAGAATAGGTATGTGGAGGAGTATATTTGTTAGAGGAAGAGGAGAAGCAGAAAGATGAGGAGGAGGAGGAGGAGGAGGAGGAGGAAGAGGGGAAATAAGTTAACAAATATTTGAAAGTAATGAAAAATAGCTACATTGTCTCTCTTTTTCTTCCTCCTAAACCTCCATTTTCTTCTTTTCCTCAGTCACTTACATATCCTCTTTCTCTCCCTCTCCTTCCTTCACTCTTCCTCCCTCCCTCCCTTTCTATCCTCTTCCTCCTTATATTTTTGGTCTATAGTCCTCCTCTTCCTAGCCTCTTCATTCTTCCATCTTTTCCTATGCTTCCCTCCTTCTGTTATATTTTCCTATACTTCTTTACTTCTTTATCTTTCCCAATCCTCCTCCGCCTCCATGTTATTGTTATTTTTCTCCTTTACTCCTTCTCCTTATATTCTTATCCTATAGTCCTCCTCTTCCTATCCTCTTCATTCTCCCATATTTTCCTATGCTTCCCTCCTTCTGTTATATTTTCCTATACTTCTTTTCTTCTTTATCCTTTCCCAATCCTCCGCCTCCATATTGATATTACTTTTCTCCTTTACACCTCCTCCTTCTTTTCCTATAGTCCTCCTCCTCATGTTCCCCACCCCTCATCTTCATCATCATCATCATCATCGTCGTCGTCATCATTCTACTCACGTCTATGGAGGCTATCCTGACGGGCGAGAGTCTGCCGATCTTTATCATCTTAAGCATCACCTCGTGCTTGAAGCGGGTCTGCTCCTCCGCCGCCGCCGTCAGCTGGTTATCTGCAAGAGGGCGAGGCTGAGGGCGGTGTGTAGTGGCAAGGAAAGAAAGAAGAAAAGACCCAAATCATGCTTAGTCGTGGGTCATCTTGTATTGAGGTGAGGACGGTGTAGTGACCCCAACAATGAAGGAAAGAAGTGAAGAACCAGTGCCATGCTTCCTCGTGGGGCATCTCTTATTGAGGTGAGGGTCTTGTGTAGTGACCCCACCCAACTAGGAAGAAAAGAAAGGTCTTGATTTTCTGCTTGGTCGTGGGGCGTCTAATCGTCCGAATGTATTAGGGGGAAACATTTTGGCAGCATGTAGAGAAAACAGGTACAGGAAAAAATGGCACTCTTCTATTTTACTACTACTACTATTACTACTACTACTACTACTAACTGACTAACTGACTAACTAACTAACGGGGGACGAGTTCCTTCACTCACCCGCCGTCTCCACCCACACATTACACTCCTCCTCCTACAAATAACGATACGATCAAACAACTACTACGACCACAATTACTCCTGCTATTACTCCTACCACAACTACTGGAGACCAAAAAAGATATATAACGCCTCACTCTTTTTCGCCGGAAAGAATATGTCCATGTAGGACCAGTCATCGTCGTAGCGCTCGAAACACTCCTCCACCGAGAACTCCTCCGGCGAGAAGAGGTTCACCTCGCGGAAGTCGAAGAAGTTGGTGGTGACGGTGCCAACGACCTGGTGGGGAGGGGGAGGGAGGTTACGGGGGAGGGAGGGAGAGAAGGAGAGGGATGGGGGAGGGAGAAGGAGAGGAAAAGGAAGAGGGAGAATGAGAGGAAGAGGGAGAAGAAGAGGAGGAGGGAGAAGGAGGAGAGGGTGAGGGAGAGGGAGAGGGAAAAGGAGGAGAAGGAGAGGGAGGGGGAAGGAAAGGAGGGAGAGAGGGAGAGAAGGAGGGGAAGGGAGGGAGAGGGAGGGAAGGAGAGATGAAGAACATAAGAACATAAGAACGTAGGAGTCTACAAGAGGCCGGTAGGGCTGTACAAGGCAGCTCCTGTGAACCTAAGATCATGTGAGGCAAGGAAAACTGAAAGAAGAGATGGGAAGCAAGAAGGAAGAAAAGAGAGAAAGGGAAGAAGGGGGAAGAATGGACAATAATAAACAGCTGTGCTCACCTCCTTCGGGTTGGACTTGTTGTAGATGAAGAGGTCACCGCGGAAGGGAAGGTCAGTAAAGGTGAACTCCCCCGATGGCAACCTCTCCGGGTCCTGGGGGAGGATAAGGTCACGTGAACACACAAACACATACACACACAAAAAAAATGAATGAATGAATGCATGAATGAATGAATGAATAAATAAATAAATAAATAAATAAATAAATAAATAAAATTAAAAAAATACCTCGTCTTCTATCGATATTAATTTTTTCCACTACTGTAGGAAAATGGGATCTATTTCTGTTACTATTATTCCTTTCAAACCGCAAAAGTCACATACCTTAACTATTATTAACACACCTAGACACACAAAAAAGTAATTAAGTCATCCGTCACTGCACATTAGGCATCATTAGACTCCCTTAACCAGGATTCTTCGGAGTTGCATGATTCCCGGAGCTAAAATAATAAAAGTAGAAGAAAAATCATGACTATAGAAATGTAGAAGGAAGGGAAAAAGAGAGGAAGAGACAATGAAAAGGGAAATAAGTCAAGAAGAAGAAAAATCACGGACATAGAAGTGAAGAAAATCCGGGAAGCGCAAAGACAATAAGAAGACAAAGGAGTAAAGAAGAAGAAGAAAATCACGAACATAGAAGTGAAGAAAATCCGGGAAACGCAAAGACAATAAGAAGACAAAGGAATAAAGAAGAGGAAGAAAAATCACGAACATAGAAGTGAAGAAAATCCGGGAAACGCAAAGACAATAAGAAGACAAAGGAGTAAAGAAGAAGAAGAAGAAAATCACGAACATAGAAGTGAAGAAAATCCGAGAAACGCAAAAACAGTAAGAAGACAAAGGAATAAAGAAGAGGAAGAAAAATCACGAACACAGAAGTGAAGAAAATCCGGGAAACGCAAAGACAATAAGAAGACAAAGGAGTAAAGAAGAAAAATCACGAACTAAAAGGAAAGAAAACCATGAAAAGTAAAAAGAATAAAAAAGTAAGGAAGTAAACAAGAAGACAATCACGAACGTAGAAGTGCAGAAAACCATGAAAAGCAAAAACAATAAAAAAGTAAGGAAGTAAACAAGAAGACAATCACGAACGTAGAAGTGCAGAAAACCATGAAAAGCAAAAACAATAAAAAAGTAAGGAAGTTAACAAGAAGACAATCACGAACGTAGAAGTGCAGAAAACCATGAAAAGCAAAAACAATAAAAAAGTAAGGAAGTTAACAAGAAGACAATCACGGTCGTAGAAGTGCAGAAAATCAGAAAAAAAACAAAGAAACGACAGTAAAAAAGGATAGAGATGAAAAAAAAATACAAACATAAAACTGTAGAAAACCGGGAAAAACAGACAATAAAAAGTAAAGAAGAAGAAGAAGAAGAAAAATCATAAACATAGAATCATAGATAGAAGGTGAGGTCAGTGTTAAATTCTGCGATACTGAGAAGAAAAGAGAAGAAGGCGGGGTTTAAGGGACATTTGCTGCTGCTGAGTGATATTTAGAGGCATTAAAGTGTCGTGAATATGACTAATGCGGGGTTTAAACTATCTGGCGTATGGGTAAAGTTAGTGAATTAGGGAGGAATATATAAGGAGAAGGTGAGGTTTAAGGGACTTTTAGCGGTACCGAGTGATATTTAGAGGCATTAACCCGGTAGCAGCGACGGTCAAATTTGTGGCTTTACCGTGTACCAGCGACGGGCCACATTTTTGCCATGATATAAACCCCTCAAAATATATGATGCATAAACTGATCACAAATGCGTTGATATATATTATGAAATGGTTTGCGTGAGTGATGATTTTTTCTCATTTTTCTCACTTAGAGGGACCTTTAAGAAGCATGATCCCCGCAGCTATCAGGTTAAAGTCTCGTGAATGTGACTAATACGACGTTTAAACTATCTGGCGTATGGGTAAAGTTAGTGAATTTGGGGGGAATATATATAGAGAAGGTGAGGTTTAAGGGACTTTTAGTGCTACCGAGTGATGTTTAGGGCCATTAAAGTCTCGTGAATGTGACTAATACGACGTTTAAACTATCTGGCGTATGGGTAAAGTTAGTGAATTTGGGGGAATATATATAGAGAGAAGGTGAGGTTTAAGGGACTTTTAGTGCTACCGAGTGATGTTTAGGGCCATTAAAGTCTCGTGAATGTGACTAATACGACGTTTAAACTATCTGGCGTATGTGTAAAGTTAGTGAATTTGGGAGGAAAATATAAAGAGGTGAGGTTTAATGGACTTTTTTTTTTTTTACAGCAAAGGAGACAGCACAAGGGCACAAAAAAGAGGAAACAACAATAAAAAAAAAAAGCCCGCTACTCGAAAGTGCTACCTAGTGATATTTAGAGGCATTAAAGTCTCGTGAATGTGACTAATGCGAGGTTTAAACAAACTGGCGTATTTGGCCCCACCCACCTTCAAGAAGTAGTACTCAAGCACCGCCTTCTCGTAGTTCTGCATGCCGCCCGTGCTGATGTCCGGGATATCATTGCGCGTCGAGGTCCACAGGTCGCCTATGATGTCCCGGCTTATGCGCTCCCCCACGAAGGCAAACTTGTCGTCCAGGTGGAACATTTCGTTGGGCGCGAGCAAGGTGTCGCCCGCGCCCAGGAACCCGCCTAGACCGCCCAGGAAACGCAAAAACAGTAAGAAGACAAAGGAATAAAGAAGAAGAAGAAGAAAATCACGGACATAGAAGTGTAGAAAACCAGGAAAACGCAAAGACAGTATGAAGACAAAGGAATAAAGAAGAAGAAGAAAATCACGGACATAGAAGTGTAGAAAACCAGGGAAACGCAAAAACAGTAAGACAAAGGAATAAAGAAGAAGAAAATCACGGACATAGAAGTGTAGAAAACCAGGAAAACGCAAAGACAATAAGAAGACAAAGGAGTAAAGAAGAAGAAGAAGAAAATCACGGACATAGAAGTGTAGAAAACCAGGAAAACGCAAAGACAATAAGAAGAGAAAGGAGTAAAGAAGAAGAAGAAGAAAATCACGGACATAGAAGTGTAGAAAACCAGGAAAACGCAAAGCAATAAGAAGACAAAGGAGTAAAGAAGAAGAAGAAAATCACGGACATAGAAGTGTAGAAAACCAGGAAAACGCAAAGACAATAAGAAGACAAAGGAGTAAAGAAGAAGAAGAAGAATCACGAAAATAGAAAATAGACAGAAAATAGACTAGTTTAAGGTTAGTGAAGTTGTGACAAAACCCATAAGAACAGACGCTAGCAACAGCCTGGAGAAGCGATTAGAGGAGGTGGAGAGGGATGAAGGATGAAAGATAATAATGAAAAGCTACTGATGGGAAGAATAGAAGATGAGGAAAATGATAAATAAAGAAGGAAAAGAGAAAACAGAGTAAGTTGTTGCCCCAAAATAAAAATAAAAACCTGGCAATAGAAGGAATGGAGAGATGAAAGATGAAAAATGAAGTAAAGGGAAAAAAACAGATATGGATATAGGCCTAGTAAGATGCCATACACGGAAACCTACCAATAGAACGAATGGGAAAATGAGGAAAATTATAAGTAACGAAGGAAAGAATAGAGAATAGAATAAGACCCGCCAATAGAACGAATGGAAAGACGAGGAAAGAGATGAAGAATGGAAAAAAATAAAGAGGTTAAGTAAAGTAATTCAATCGTTGTTATTTATCTGTCGTTTTTTTATAGATTTTTTTTCTTCTTAGCGGAATGAAAAGTTTAAAAAAAAAAGTAAAAATGAATGAATGATGGCGATGGTGAAGGAAGAAAGAAAAGCGAAGAAGATGGAAATGAAGGAAGGAAAGAAAGAAAGAATAGAGAAAGGAAAAGTTGAAAAGAGTGAAGAAAAAGGAAAAAAGAATAAAGAAAAAAGGAAAGAAAGACAGAACATGGAAAAGGAAGGGAGGAAGGAAGAAAAAGAAAATATAAAGGAAAAATTGAAAAAGAAACGAAGGAAAGAAAAAGAAAGAAAGAATACAGAGAGGAAGAAATAAGAAACGAAGGTAAGAAGGAAAGAATGAAGGAACATGGAAAGGGAAGGAAGGAAGGAAGGAAGAAAAAAGAAATAGAGAGGAAAGATTCAAAGATGGGAAATAAAGAATAAACGAAGTAAACAAATAAAAAAAGAAAAATAGAGATAAAAGGAAACAGAACAAAGAACAAGTAGATTAAATAAATACACAAAGAACATAAATAAAAGAATAAATAAATAGATGAAAGATAAATAAGAATAAACAAAGGAATAACGCGCAAAGGTGACAGACAAAGAGAAAGAGGAATATAAAGGAAATTGAATAAAAGAGAATAAAAATGAAACAAAAGAGGGAGAGGGAAGAGAGGGAAGGGAAAAAGGAGATAAAGTAGTACAAAAAAAAGCTTAGAGAGAGAGAGAGAGAGAGAGAGAGAGAGAGAGAGAGAGAGAGAGAGAGAGAGAGAGAGAGAGAGAGAGAGAGAGAGAGAGAGAGAGAGAGTTTGCTAATCCGATTATGTCAACGTTTTTCTTTTCTAATTATTGTTTTTGTTGTTCTTGACGGTGGTGGTGGTGATGGTGGTAGTGGTGATATTGGTGATGATAATGATGGTAAGTGTGATGTCAATGGTGGTAGTGGTGATTTATTTATTGATGGTGAGGTGGTAGTGGTGGTGATGGTGGTGGTGATGGTGGTGGTGGTGGTGATGGTGGTGGTGATGGTGGTAGTGGTGATTGGGGTACTGGTGGTGATGGTGGTGGTGATGGTGGTAGTTGACTGTTTGGTGATAGTGATTGGAATGGTGTGTCTCTTTACCCATTAACTTAACTACTTACTCATCTACTTACTTAAATGCCTACTTACCTACCTACTCACATACCTACTTACCCTTGAACATTTACTTGCCTACTTACTCACTTCCCTACTTACATACTGACATACCTACCTACTTCCTACTAACTTATCTACTTACTTATCTACTTACATACCTGCTTGCCTATTACTTACTTTCATACTTACCATTTTACTAACATACTACTTGCCTACATACCTACCTACAACCTACTTACCCTTGAACACATACTTATATACCCTAAAACAATTACCTACTTACCTTACTACTTACCTTCTTACCAGTTTACTTACCTCCCTACTTACTAACTCTCTTACTTACCGAAGTGTGTGTCAAAGGCGAATTCAGGTATGAAGTCTCTCGAGCAGTTTCCGAATTCTTTGAAGATCATGTACTGGACGCCTGTGAGAGAGAGAGAGAGAGAGAGAGAGAGAGAGAGAGAGAGAGAGAGAGAGAGAGAGAGAGAGAGAGAGAGAGCGAGAGAGAGAGAGAGAGAGAGAGAGAGAGAGAGAGAGAGAGAGAGAGAGAGAGAGAGAGAGAGAGAGAGAGAGAGAGAGAGAGAGAGAGAGAGAGAGAGAGAGAGAGAGAGAGAGAGAGAGAGAGAGAGAGAGCGAGAGAGAGAGAGAGAGAGAGAGAGAGAGAGAGAGAGAGAGAGAGAGAGATTAGTTCAAGATTGTGTATTATCAGAAGTTAATGACAATCGTTTTATTAAAGTTCGCTAGTGAAGTTGAATTAATTATTGATCTATTTCACTGTATGATATTATTTCCGTTTTTTTTATTATGTATTTTGGTTGTACACTTTTTTTTATTATTTACCACTTTGTCTTTTTTTTATTATTCATTATTATTTTGTTATTATTACCTGTTCACATTTTATCTACCTGTTTGTTCGTCTATTTTTTTTTTTCATTATTCTGTTGGAGACGTAAATTATGCTCCAATGTTGTCTATTATAAAAAAAAAAAGGCACTCAGTTCTGTACGTCACGGTTGTCACGGTTTTGTGTCTGAACTTATATTTGAACATCTTATTTAATCTTTTTCTTCTTTCCATTTTCTCTCTGTCGCCTTTTAGAAGTGCTTGCATCCTGTACACTAAAATGATCAGGTCTGACCTACGTTATCCAATCACTGTCCCGTTTTCTGTCTTTTCGAGCGGTCTAACAAGGTTTTCTTTCTTTCGTTTCAGGAGGAACTGAGCAGATACGTCCCCATGAAGAGTAAGTACCTTATTTATTTATCTCCTTATCTCTCATCTGTCTATCCCTATCTCTATCTACCTATCTATCTATCTTTTTCATTCGATGTCCTCGATTTCTTACGATGAATCAATGTTAATAATCAAAGCAAAAGTTCCTGTCTCACTATATGTTGGTGTCTTCTTTATATTTTTTCTTTATCATAATTATCACCATCATCATCATCATCACTACTCCACTCCACGACAACGGCCTTTCCCAACGTCTTCCACCTCCCTGATCTTAGTGTTAGTCAGTTAGTGCTATGGTAAATCTTCATAATGTAACCTTTCCACCTGGTGCTGTGATGGCTTTTAATCAGGCCATGCACCTTCATCAGTATTCTGTGTTGTTTGCTCGCTGATTTTGTATCGCGCAATCAAAAGGCGACCAAAACACAATCAAAGGGTAACACAAGATATCGTCCTCGCATGTTATTTTATTTGCTTGTTTATCTGTATTCTGTACCACACAATCAAAGGGCAACCAAAGACTATCAAAGGCCAACCCAAGATATCGCCCTTGCCTTTGTTATGTTGTTTGCTTCTCTTGTTTTCTTTATCTTTACCACACAATCAAAGGGCAACCAAATACACACAATCGAAGGGCAACCAAAGACTATCAAAGGCCAACCCAAGATATCGTCCTCGCCTTTGTTATGTTGATTGCTTCTCTTGTTTTCTTTATCTTTACAACACAATAAAAGGGCAACCAAATACACACAATCAGAGGGCAGCAAATAGGGCAGCGGCCTTACCGGTGTTGAAGTCGTGTATGACCTTGACGGCGAAGGCGGTGTGGGCCCAGTTGTCGTAGGGAAGGGTCGCGAGGACACTCACCAGCGAGATCTCCCCGGCGTAGGTCATCTATCGGAGGGGGGGAGGGAGGGACAGAGGGAGGGAGGGAGATATTGTTAGTGACGTTTATATCCCTACATTAAGACTATTTTTTTCAAGACGTATTGTCTTGACGCTATTATTACTACTACTGCTACTACTGCTGCTGCTGCTGCTGCTGCTACTACTACTACTACTACTACTACTACTACTACTGTAGCTTCCCAAACAGAAGCATTGAGCTATGGAATGGACTGGAGGAGGAGGTGGTTTGTGCAAGAAACATTCATGATTTTAAGGAAAAGTTGGATATGAGAGGATATGGAGACGGGACAGCGCGAGCGTAGCTCTTTTCCCGTATGTCACAACTAGGTAAATAAAACTAGGTAGGTAAATACACACACACACACACACACACACACACACACACACACACACTCCCCCCTAACCCCCAACCCCCCCCAAACACAAACAAACAACCTCACACACGCACGGCTAACGAGACACCCTCCCCCCCACCCACCTGCACACTCTCCAAGTACTGGTAGCCGAAGTCCACGCCATCGATGAGAGAGTTCAACAGCACCTCCTCGGCCAAACTGAAGTGCTTGGGGATGACTGGCACAGGCCCGATGTCCACTATGCCCGTGATGGCCTCACACGCCATGCCGCGGGGAGGCTGGGGGGCATGGAGAGGGGGTAGAAAGGGCATAGAATGAATAAACAACAGCAGAACAACTAACGAACCTACACCATACAACTGTACACTCCTCTAGGTTGGTATTATAAAACACTCTCGCTTCTCACATCAGCCATTTCTAAAGGTCAAAGAGGGGGTCAGTCGGGATCCAGTCATCTCCTTCCTCTCTCCCTCCTCACCTCTCTCCTCTCCCCAACACCCCTTTTCCTACGCCCCTTTCCCCCTCCCTCCCTCTCCCTCATTTCCTTCCTCCTCGTTCACTCCCCTCTCCCCCTTCCTCCCCTCTCTCCCACTCCTTCCTTTGTCTCTCCTACCTCTTCACACCCCTTCACATCCTTCCTCTTCCCCTCTCTCCCACACCTTCATCCTCTTTCCTCCTTCCTCTTCCTCCCTTCTCCCCCCCCCCCCCTCCTCACCTCCAGAAGGCTGTGGGTCCTGACGAAAGGAGTGAAATCGACGAATTTGTAAGTCCAGTGCTTGAACCCGTCCGCATATGCCACCTCCATCCTGACTGGCAGGCTATCCTCGGTGATGAAGTAATTCTCCTCGGGCATATCCCACGGAGGGCCTGGAGGTGGTGGTGGTGGTGGTTATGAAGGAAGGGAAGGAGATGGAGTTTGAGTGATATTACTGGTGTTGGAGGTGTTAGTGTTGTTGGTGTTGTTGATGTTTGTGGTGGTGGTGGTGGTGGAGGAATGGGAGTGGTGATGGAGTGGAAGGAAGAAGAGTTTGAGTGATGTTACTGATGGTTTTGGGGATGGTGATGTTGTTGATGTTGTTGTTCGGGGTGGTGTTGGTGATAGTGGTGGTGGTGGTGATGATGGTGGTGAAAGAGAGGGAGGATGTGAAGTTTGAGTGATAGTAGTGGTGGTGATGTTAGAGGTGTTGGAGGTGGTGGTGGTGGTAGTAGTAGTAGTAGTAGTAGTAGTAGTAGTAGTAGTAGTAACAACAACCACCATCATGCTACCATAACTAACCTTCTCTCTCTCTCTCTCTCTCTCTCTCTCTCTCTCTCTCTCTCTCTCTCTTTATTTCCTTAAGACTAACAACAACAACAACAACAGCTACTACTACTACTACTACTACTACTACTACTACTACAACATTCAGACTCACGGGAATAGTAGAAGTTGAGTTCCACACTGCCATCCTCCGAGCAGCCCTTGTAGTGGGTAACCATGATGCCTTCGTCCAGTGTTGCCTCCCCCACTAACTCCTGGGGGAGGGGGAGGAGGAGGAAGAGGAGGAGGAGGAGATTGCAAGTATAAAGAGGAGGAAGGTGAGGAAAATAATATGATAGAGGAGGAGGAGGAGGAGGAGGAGGAGGAGGAGGAGGAGGATACAAATAGGAAGAGATTTTGGAGGACGAGTGGAAGGACGAGAAAGAGGAATAGAATAAAAAAGAGGACGAGGGGGAAGGACGAGAAGAAACATGTCCTTTAAATCTTCATATTCATTTTAAGTTTATATTCACACCCAGCAAACAATATCCTGCCCGAAGCATAAGCATCCTACCTTCATCTTCTACATATCCTGCAAGATGCTGCCCGTATCTTTTCTGCATCCTATTTGTACCCCATCCCTCTCCCTGCGCCCTACTTTAATCCCACTCTCTAGAAAGGCAAAGGTTGCGAGGAGACCTGATCGAAGTCTATTAATGGATGAAGGGTTTTAATAAAGGCGATGTCAATAGGGTTTTGGTTGTAAAATATCCAGGTAGGACACGTAGCAATGTTTTTAAGTTAGATAAATTCAGATTCAACAAAGATATAGGAAAGAATTGGCTCACCACTAAAGTGATGGATGAGTGGAACAGGCTTGGCAGTCATGTTGTGTGTGCCTGTACCGTAGATACATTCAAGAAGAGGTTGGATAAATTCATGGATAGTGAAGTAAGGTGGGGGTAGACTTACAGGAGCTTCTTGCAGACTCCTTACGTTCTTATGTTATTATGTTCGTACTCATCTTAACCATATCCCGTCCGTATTCATATGTAGCAAACGATATCCTATTTAAATCCTAACAGCATCCTACCTTAATGTCCTTCATATCCTACCAACATCCTTAGACCCAAATCCTTTCTTTAAGAGCTCCACACCTCTAACTTATCCATATCCTCCTCAGATCCTACAATTGATATCCTACACTCACCGTGGTAATGTTGGATGCCAGGCGCAGGATACTCGAGGGCCCGAAGGAGTTTGACCCGTGTTTCGGGTCCGTGTCCCACCAGCCCCAGGGGAAGGTCGGGGGCTCACTGGGGGGGGGGAAGGGGTGGTAAGATGGGGGGGTTAGGAAGGGGAGTGAGAAGGTGGAATGTTAGGTTGGTAAAGAGGGAGAGAGGGAGGTAGAGGTAGGGGAGAGGGAGGAAGGAAGGAAGGGAGAGGGGAAGAAAGGAAGAGAGAGGGAGGAAGGGAAGGAGGAAGGGAGGGAAGTGGACAAAAGAAGGGAGGAAGGGAAGAAGACGTAGGGAGAGAAGGAAGGAGGGAGGGAAAGTAGAGGTAGAGAGAAAGGAAGGTGAAGGTAGGTAGGTAGGTAGGGAGGAAGGGAAGAAGGAAGGGAGGGAAGTGGACAAAAGAAGGGAGGAAGGCAAGAAGACGTAGGGAGAGATGGAAGGAGGGAGGGAAAGTAGAGGTAGGAAGGAGGGAAGGAAGGTGAAGGTAGGTAGGTAGTGAAGAAGGGAGGAGGGAGGGAGAAATTACATGAATACTATAAATGTCAACTCAAACCAAACAGCAACACCCAGAGATCAACACACAGTCACGCCACTCCCAGCTCAACAACCTCAAGTCGGCATTCTTGGACGCTTCCACTCCTCACATCAACCACTTCCACAGGCAAAAGAAAAGGCTATATACGTTCCCTTGACATTTTTTCACGTTCATGGTACAGACGCCTTGCCAAACTACCACCAGGGTCATAAAAGTACCCATGGAAAAGCCCAAAACTACAAAAGCCTTCTCAAACTACCACCAGGGCCATAAAAGTACCCATGGAAAAGCCCACAACTACGAAAGCCTTGTCAAACTACCATTAGGGACATAAAAGTACCCATGGAAAAGCCCACAACTACGAAAGCCTTCTCAAACTACCACCAGGGCCATAAAAGTACCCATGGAAAGGCCCACAACTCCTACGAAAGCCTTGTCAAATGTGTGTGTTTGTGCTTTCGACTCCTATAGGCCAAAAGATGAGGCTAAATACGTTCCCATGACTATTTTTTCAAGGTCATGTTATAGAAGCCCTGCCAAACTACCATCAGGGCCATAAAAGTACCCCTGGAAAAGCCCACAACTCCTACGAAAGCCTTGTCAAATGTGTGTGTTTGGGCGCCGAAATGTTTAAGAATATGACCTTAAGTCTCGGGGAACATCCTAACACATTCACCGCCGCCAGACTGATCAGATGAAGGGTTGTCAGCAAGAGTTCATTCCCTACAAGACAGACAGCGTGTAATGGACCGGGCGTTACCTGGGTAGTGACGCGGAAAACTCTACGGATACAGCGAGCCGCATTTACATTACTCCGCGGCTCCCGTGGTGAACAAGGCGAGCACCGAGGATGTTTTTACTTGGACATTATTATTCCCCATTATTATTAGCGTCATGATGAGCACGCCGAGTATTCTTCGCATCATAGTGAGCTGTTTTTTCCCTCGCAGACACTCACTTCACCTCCCTGCTCTCCTATACATCTGACTGCCATTACCCCACACACACACACACACACACACACACACCATAAACACCAGTAACTCCACCCACCACCACCACCACCACCATACTTACGCCACCTCATGACACTCTTCGTTGTATTCCTCCACGAACACGTTCTTCTCGGGGTAGTATTGGTACACCACCGAAGACCCGTTCACCTCCAGCATCACGCCCACCACGTCCGAAAATACGTCATGGTAGATGTGTCGCTCGTGCACCTCAGTCACGTACACTGTGGTTTTCTGGTGGTGGTGAGGAGGTGGGGATGAGGTGGTGGTGTAGTGGTGATGATGGAAAAAGTATAGTATGAAGTGGTGGTAATGATTGGAGGCGTTGATGACTGGGTGGTGGTGATGATGGTGGTGGTGGTGGTTGGAAGAGTAGGTAGTAGTGATGATGACGGAAAAAAATAGATAGTGGTGGTGATGATGGTGGTGGTGATGGTAGGAAGAACAGGTAGTGGTGGTGTGGTTTTGTGGTGATGATGGTGTGTGGTGGTGGTTGGAAGAGTAGGTTTTAGTGGTGATGACGGAAAAAAATAGATAGTGGTGGTGATGATGGTGGTGGTGATGGTAGGAAGAACAGGTAGTGGTGGTGTGGTTTTGTGGTGATGATGGTGTGTGGTGGTGGTTGAGGAGGAGTAGGAGAAAAACGGTATAAGGAAAAAAGAAAAAGGGGAGTGAAGAATATGCTCATGAAGAACAAATCCAACATTGGCACTCACTCACTCACAAGGACAAAAACAAGAACGGGAAAATAACGAGAGTGAAAACAAGAAAACAAGAAAGAAAAGTAAAGAAAAAGCTGATGATGATGATGATGTTTCTGGCACTGAGGCCCTTTGGTTGGCACTCACGTCGGTCACACTCGATACTTCCAGGATCATTGTGTAGCTCCCACCGAGCACCGAGTTGTAGTCTGGCACTTTCTTCAGCTCGTACCCGCCCAGGATACACTTAACGTCCTCCCTGCCACTCGGAAGACACAGGGCCACGCTGACCAGTGCCACCACCACCACCACCACTGCTCCTACGACCCCCCGCACGGCCATCTTGCTGGAATAGAAAGGAATTTATGGTTAGGTTGGGGTGGAGGTGGTATTGTTACTGTAGTGGTAGTAGTAGTAGTAGTAGTAGTTGTTGTTGTTGTTGTAGTAGTAGTAGTAGTTGTAGTAGAAGTAGTAGTAGTAGTAGTAGTAGTAGTAGTAGGAGGAGGAGGAGGAGGAGGAGGTGATCTTTCATAGCTTACGTTTATGTAGTAGTAGCCTAGTAGTAGAAGTAGTAGGAAGAGGAGGTGATATTTTATAGCTTACGTTTCTGTAGTAGTAGAAGTAGTAGTAGTAGTAATAGCAGTAGGAGGAATAGTAGTAGAAGTAGCAGCAGTAGTAATAGTAGAAACAGCATCAGTAATAGTAGTAGTAGAAAAAAGGAAATAGTAACAGTAGTAGAAATAATAATAGTAGGAGTAGCAGTAGTGGTTTTATGAGCAGCAGCAGCAGCAGCAGTAGTAGTAGTAGTAGTAGTAGTAGTAGTAGTAGTAGTAGTAGTAGTAGTAGTAGTAGTAGTAGTTATAGTAGTAACAGTGATGATGCTAACAATACCACAAATCCTAATCCAATCAATCACAAGGTCAGTCTCTGAGTAGAATGACAGCGAGCGACACCAGGGCGGGGGCGAGGACGTAGGGGAGGATGGGGGGGCGGGGCGGCGACACAGGCAATCAGCTGGTACAGGCGGTCAGCTGATAAGGTAAACAATGCTGGGCGGCGCCGCGCGGGACGAGGGTATTGTCATGTTATCTGTGGTCTCGCTATCTGTGGCCAGCCTCCCTCCATGATGCTTCGCCGGGGGGTGAAGGTGGGGAGAGAGAGAGAGAGAGAGAGAGAGAGAGAGAGAGAGAGAGAGAGAGAGAGAGAGAGAGAGAGAGAGAGTGAGAGAGAGAGAGAGAGAGAGAGAGAGAGAGAGAGAGAGAGAGAGAGAGAGAGAGAGAGAAGGATTGGGTAAAGAAGGAAACGAAAGGAAACGGAAGGGGAGGAAAGGAAAAATGAGGAGGAAAAGTGGTAGGAAGAGTAAAAGAAAGAAAGGAAGGGAAGGGAAAAGATAAAAAGGGAGAGGAAAAAAGGAAAGGAAAGGAAGAGAGAGAGAGAGAGAGAGAGAGAGAGAGAGAGAGAGAGAGAGAGAGAGAGAGAGAGAGAGAGAGAGAGAGAGAGAGAGAGAGAGAGAGAGAGAGAGAGAGAGAGAGAGAGAGAGAGAGAGAGAAATATATACATGAATTTCTCCCGTTAATATTTTCCTCTCATTCCTTTTCTTTCCTGCACGCCACTCTTTGTACCTTTTCCGCTATTTTGTTTACCGGTACTCTTGCTTCCCTTTTTTCCTGATACATATCTCACTGTATTCTTCCTCTAATCCCTTTGCTGTTTTCAATTTACATCAATGGCAGCAGCTCAAGGGCATGATAAACAGAAGCAAAAGCCCGCCAAGCCCTGCCCCAACAAAAGAGTACAGAATGAGTGGCCAAAAAAGAGATCAATTTCGGGTGGAGAGTTATCTTGATGCTCCCCTCTTGAGAGAATTCAAGTCGTAGGCAGGGGGAAATACAGACTAAAGAAGGCAGTTCCAGAGTGTTAAGGGAAAGGGATGAAAGAATGATGCTGGTTAACTCTTGCGTAAGGGATTTGGACAGTATAGGGATGAGCTTGAGTTGACGTTCGTGTGCAGCGGGGCCGAGAGAGACTGAAAGTATGTCGTTAGCAAGTTCAAAAGACCAGTCAGCATGAAAATATTTCTCTCCTTCCTTCACCTTCCTACCATACTTTCTCTTTTCCACAGTTTGTCTCCTTCCTTCTCTTGCCATCACCTTCCTAACATCCCTTCTTCTTTCCTTTGTTACCATACTCTCTCCTTTCCATTTTCTACCATCACTTTCCAACCATACTCTCTTTTCCTTCTGTCACTTTCCTACCATACTTAACATTTTCCCTTCCTGACATTTTTTCTCTCCTTTCTTTTTCTGCCGTCACTTTCCTACGGTCCTTTCTCTCCTTTCATTGTCTCTTTCCTATCATGTTTGCTGTCTTTTATTTCCCCTCCATGACTCCCGACCATCCATCTCCTTTCCTTCCATTCCCTACCTGACACTTTCCATTATTTCTCTCCATTAAGATAAAGGTATTAGTTTCGGGCATACGCTTTAGCTGCGCGTGGCCTCGGTGCTCATCTCCGTCACACTGGCCCTTATGTCTGTGGTGGTAAGAACCCATCACCCCGGGACACAGGGCCAGTGTGACATCCGGGTTACCACAGTTTCCCTTCCCCAGGTGTCCACTGTCCCCAGGTACTCATATATCCGCCAGCCCGAAAGGGAGGATGAACAGCTGGGTGGGCTGAACGCCGACTGACCGGGACGGGATTCGAACCCGGCCAGCGGATTTGTAGCCAGGTACACTAACCACTTCTCCACGGATTCCTATTATTAATTTCTTGAAGTTTCGACCACTACTATTTCTACTACTACTACTTCTACTACTACTACTGCTACTACTACTACTGCTACTACTACTACTGCTACTACTACTACTACTACTACTACTACGGCTATTACTACTACTACTACAAATATTACACCTGACACACACACACACACACACACACACACACACACACACACACACACACACACACACACACACCTTACCTGTGCTGAGGTGTTTACTAATTGGACGCTCAGGTGAGAATGCAGATGAGAGGATTGTTAGAGGTGGCGGTGTTGGTGGTGGTGGTGGTTTTGGTGATAAGGTGGGGGAGAGGGAAAGTGACACTAAGAGATAGAGACGATATGAACAGAGAAGGAGAGAGAGAGAGAGAGAGAGAGAGAGAGAGAGAGAGAGAGAGAGAGAGAGAGAGAGAGAGAGAGAGAGAGAGAGAGAGAGAGAGAGAGAGAGAGAGAGAGAGAGAGAGAGAGAGAGAGAGAGAGAGAGAGAATTACATAGAATTACATAGAAAATCAGACCACACGGACCCCATGGTCCAGACTAGGTGGTCTGTCCTTAAACCCAAGTGATTTTACATTAATCAGATGGCTCCAAAACGTTGCTTTTCTACTTTAGTTAATATTAAGTTCAAGGAAGTGACGGTCGAGCTTATTTTTAAAGGAGTCAGTCGTGTTACACTGGACCACTGATGGTGGGAGCTTATTCCATTCTCGCACTACAACGTTGGTGAAGAAAAATTTGGTGCAGTCTGAATTTACTTGTCTACATTTGAGTTTTATGCCATTGTTCCTCGTTCGCAAAGTGTCATCGATCATAAACAATTTTGTTCTGTCTACATTCTTGAAACCATTAAGTATTTCAAAACATTCGATCAGTTTTCCTCGGAGGTGACGTTTCTCAAGAGAGAACATGTTAAGGGTGGAAAGCCTTTCTTCGTAGGATTTGTTGCGCAAGGAAGGGATCATTTTTGTTGCTCGACGCTGAACACCTTCTAATTTAGCAATGTCCTTTGCATGGTGGAGAGACCAAAACTGTACCGCATATTCCAAGTGGGGTCTGACTAAACTATTGTAGAGCGGAAGTATTACATCTTTATTCTCGAATAAAAAGTTTATTTTAATGAAGCCCAACATTCTGTTCGCTTTATTTGTACATCGATGCATTGATGTGAGAATTTGAGGTTTGACGCGATTTTGACCCCCAAGTCCTTAACGCATTGAACGCTTGTGAGTTTAACGTCGAACTTCTTATTTCTTGTTCCAACTTGAAGGACCTGGCACTTGTCTACGTTAAAGGGCATCTCCCATCTATTTGACCGAGCTGAAATTTTGTGCAAATCCTCTTGGAGGCTTTGCCTGTCTTCGTCAGTGTGAACCGAGTTACCAATCTTTGTGTCGTTTGCAAATTTATAATGCGATTATTGAGTCCAACATCCACATCGTTGATGTAAATAAGGAAGAGGACTAGGCCAAGAACCGAGCCCTGGGGGACGCCAATAGTGACCGGCGCCCACTCTGAGGTAAATCCGTCAATCACCACTCTTTGTTGTCTGTTGCTCAACCAATTCGCGATCCATTGGTGTACTTAACCGTCAATACCTATTTGCTTTAATTTATAAAATAATTTATGATGCGGGACTTTATCAAACGCTTTCTGGAAATCAAGATAGACTACGTCCAGTGATTTGGTTACGTCATAAACTGTGAAGAGGTCGTTATAAAAGGAGAGAGAGAGAGAGAGAGAGAGAGAGAGAGAGAGAGAGAGAGAGAGAGGAAGCGAAGGAATGGAGGAGATGCGTAAGAAAGACAGGAGGAAGACATCAAGTATAGGAAGAATGGATTAGAAGAGGAATTAAGTAGGAAGAGAAGAAAGAAGGAAGAAAATAAGAGAGGAAGGAATAAGAGGAGTGTCAGATTATTAAAGAAAACGAAGAAATGGAGGTAAACTAAAGTGTCTTGGATTCTCTCTCTCTCTCTCTCTCTCTCTCTCTCTCTTTCACACACACACACACACACACACACACACACACACACGGTTTCAATCTCAACTTTGTATTAGTATCAGCTGAGGAGGGGGGAGAAGAAGAGGAGGAGGAGGAGGAGGAGGAGATGATAAAAGAAAATGTGACGTTTTAAGGTAGACTGTCTGGAAACATTTGTAGACAAGTAAAAAATAGTAGAATGTATCAATAATGAGAGAGAGAGAGAGAGAGAGAGAGAGAGAGAGAGAGAGAGAGAGAGAGAGAGAGAGAGAGAGAGAGAGACTATATGTATCTACTCCATCTTCCGTCTCTCCTATTTCTTTCCTCCTCCATTTCTCCTCCTTGTGTCTCTGCTCTTTCTCTCCTCCTTCATTCCTCTTCCTCGCCTTCTGTTCAGTAGTTCCCAATATCTTACAGTTTATAATCCGTGTAATGAATATGTTAGTCTGTGTTGCCATTCTCTTTTGCGATGTCGTTTTCTTTGTTTGCATATTTCGTTGCCAGTTCACAAGCGGTGCCAAATTATTGTCCTCGGAACATCGTATTTATCGGTTTCTGACGCATAACTATTGCCAAGAAACACCAATTATTAACCATTTTGACTATAACTATATGTAAAGCCAGTTATTGGGGTGGTGGAAACAGTTTTGGGGGTCAGAGATCGGCAAACATATGTGGCTGAGTACGACAATCTGGCAATCTGGTAACTCCACATGGAAACGATATCTGCCTGGTGGCTTCTGTGTTGCCAGATTGTCGTACTCAGCCTCCTATGTTTGCCGATTTCCGATCTAAAACTGCCTCGTCGACCCCAATAACTGCCTTCAAATAAAATTATCGTTAAAATGGTTAATTATTGGTGCTTATTTGGCGATAGCTATGGCTCAAAAACCGGTAAATATGAGGCTCTGAGTACGATAATCTGGCTTTCCATTCCCAGTCAGTTTGCCAAGAATTCAAAGCCTCGATAGATTTAAGTGATATATTTGTCCTTACTCTACAAAGGTGCTGAAAACATGGGACTTGCAGAAAGGTGTGGGTACAGTAGTCTGGCTTCAAGTTCGACCTTCAGGGCAGTCTTGAGTGTAATGGCCAGAGGTGGGTCAGTATTTTTTTTTTCTCTCTGAGCAAACACTGTCTCAAATACTACGCACTCTTGTTATACCTATTTTTGAAAGCCACGGAGAAGACACGTCGGGTTGCCATAAAAAAAATAAGTGTTAGAAGCCTTGCAGAAACAGCCTTCAAAGTGGAGACAAAACACGGCCCGCATTCTCAATCACTACGTGCTCTTGTCATAATTATTTTTGAAGTCCACGGAGAAGACACGTCGGGTTGTCATAGAAAAAATAAGTGTTAGAAGCCTTGCAGAAACAGCCTTCAAAGTGGAGACAAAACAGGGCCCGCATTCTCAATCACTACGCACTCTTGTTATACCTATTTTTGAAAGCCACGGAGAAGACGCGTCGGGTTGCCATAGAAAAATAAGTGTTAGAAGCCTTGCAGAAACAGCCTTCAAAGTGGAGACAAAACACGGCCCGCATTCTCAATCACTACGTGCTCTTGTCATAATTATTTTTGAAGTCCACGGAGAAGACACGTCAGGTTGTTATGAGTGTTTTTTTTCTTTCGGTTAATGGCGCAGAAGCCTTGCAGAAACAGCCTTCAAAGTGGAGACAAAACAGGGCCCGCAATCTCAAACATTACAGGCTCTTGACATAATTATTTTTGAAGGCCACGGAGAAGACATGTCAGGTTGTTATGAGTCAAGACCTCCCGTTCATGGCGCAGACACCTTGCAAAAATAGCCTGTTAAAGTGGAAACAAAACAGGACCCACATTCTCAATCACTACGTACTCCTGTTATTAGCCTAGGACCATATTCAGAAAACACAACGTTGTAAGGCCGAGGTACAACTTCCGACCCTTACACCCGAATTCAGGAAGTATCCGGGAGGTTGTAAAAGAGGTGTAAGGAGGATGTAAGTTACAACCTCGACGGAAGTTGATAGTGATTCTTTAGGTAGAGGCGTTCTGTTAGCCACCCTCCAGCAGTAAAGGACCCATGGTATTCTCAAACGCTTCCGCTTCTCACACCAACTATTTTCAAAGGCCAAAATGGACATCAGTCAGGTTCTAATGAGTGTTCTCCTAGTTTCCTGGCACAGAAGAATGGTCAAACTGAAACTAGGGTCATTAAGCTACCCCTGGAAATGCCCACAACTCCTACGAAAGCTATGTCAAATGTGTGTGTTAGGGCGCCGAAATGTTTAAGAATATGACCCACGGCTCTGATTCAGGAAGAGGGCCCAAAATCTGGACTCGTTTGGCGCCAAGACACTGGAAACTTCTTTGAAAAGCAATATCAACACACTCAGAGGATCAACGCCGCCAGGGATCAGAATCTTGTAAGAGTGTATTGATATATTTGGATCTGAACGCCGCCTCACAAGGAACAGGGTAGGAAATACACAGAGTCGGCATTTTCAGACGTTTCCGCCTCGCACGTTAACTATTCTAAAGGCCGAACAGGAGATCAGTCGTTTGCGTAGATTCATGACACAAAAGAATGATCAGACTTCCACGAGGGCCATAAAACTACCTCTGCAAATGCCCAGAACTCCTACGAAAGCCCTGTCAAATGTGTGTACTTGGGCGCGGAAATGTTTAAGAATATGACCCCAGGCCCGTATTTTAAAACAGTTCGGCGCCCAAGCTCACACATATATGGCAAGACTTTCATAGGAGTTTTGGGCCTTTCCAGGGGTAGTTTTATGGCCCTGGTGGTAGTTTGACCCTTCTTCAGTACCATGAACCTGAAATACCACTCATTAGAACCCGACTGATCTCCTTTTTGGCCTTTGGAAATAGTTGAGGTGAGGGATGGAAGCGTCTGACATTACCGTCTTCAGAATCGGGCTGAACAACAAATTTTATGACCGGGCTTTGAATCAAGGTGCGTCATCAGCAGCCCAGCGTTCTCTTCAGGATCAGTTACTACCTCCCTGCGAGCATGAGGATTAAAAGCGGCGATTTAGATGAAGTACCTATATCAAAACAGATGTAAGAACACGCAGCAACAGGCATACGATGGGTGGTGGGGGAATGGAATAGACTCAGCAAACACATAGTGAGTGCAGGGACGAAAGCTTGTTTTAAGAGCAGACTTGATAGCTACATGGACGAGGATGGCAGGTGGTAGTGAGGGGTAATCTGGAGCTGCCCTGTGTAGGCCATTCGGTTTCTTGCAGTCTCCCTATGTTCTTATGTTCTTATATAGATGGAACAGCAGAGAGGATCAGCAACTAGCGGACCTTTTTGCTTGTTTTTTGCCTTTGAGCTGAGGAAGAACATAGGCAAGAACTGTTTCGCGAATAGGCTGGTGGAGGAGAGGAACAAGTTGAGCTAAGGATGTGTAGTTGAAGAGAACGCAATTGAAAGCTTTCAATGAAGGTTAGATTTATTTATGGATGGGGAGGGAAGTTGGTGAATAACCCACCTTCAGGAGCTGTCATGTATAGGACGTCTGTGTCCTCGTTTAGTGTCCTTGTATCCTTATGTGTCCTTGGGTGTAGCAGACAGCAGCGAGGGCAGGGAAGATAGGCTTGAGGGTGTGTTACTATCGATAGTGTTGACGCATTAGGAAAAAAAAAAAATTGATGGAAAAATTAGATTCGCTTTTGACGGCGCAATCATCATCATCATTATCATCATCATCATCATCATTAGTATCATCATCTCTTCATACTATCAATAATATACTACTACAACAACAACATTACTACTACTACAACTACTACCAATACCACTACTACTACTACTACTACTACTACTATTACTACCACTACTGCTACTACCATCACCACCACCACCACCACCACACTCACCAGTAGCAATGCAGGTGGCAGCAACAGCATTGGGGGGGGTGGGGGTGCAGTGGTGGTGGTGGTGGTGCAGTGGTCATAAAGTCAATAACAGTGGTGGTGATAGTGGTGGTGGTGGTGATGGTGGTGGTGGTGGTGATGGTGGTGGTGGGGATAGTGGTGATGAGATAGTAGGTGTGGTAGTGGTGGTGGTGGTGGTGGTGGTATCAGTAGTAGTGGTAGTAGTAGTAGTAGTAGTAGTCGTCGGATGATAGTACACACACACACACACACACACACACACAACCTCCCCCCACACAAACAACCAAACATCCAAACATGCCCAACAAAAATTATTACACAAATATAAATAACAGTAAAATAAAATAAAAGAAAAAAGAAAAAGCAAGAAAACAATCAACTCTCAACGTGATAGAACGAGAGCCGAATGACGTCATCACATGGTCGGTCAACTCGCGCTCTGATTGGCCAGTCGTCTCGTTACGTCAATAGTTGTTACGCAAGCGAACGGGGCGGAGAGAGAGCCTTTGTTTCCCTGAGAGAGAGAGAGAGAGAGAGAGAGAGAGAGAGAGAGAGTAGGAAAGAAAGTTAGCGGGCTACTTAGATATTCTCTCTCTCTCTCTCTCATCGTAACCCAACTTACAGTATAATCATCCAGACCCAGCCCTAATTATCCCTTAATATAGTTAATTGACCCCTAACAAGCGATAATGGCCCTCTAATTACCATTCACCAGTTCCTAATTGTGCCACATAAGAGTGTTTACTCATTAGTTTTGACGGTCAGCTTCACGTAATTGATTTTTTACGCCACCTAATCCTGATTATTCAATCAACTCAGTAGAAAACAACGGTAGCTCCTAAATGTTTTTTATTCACTTGCTTCTTTATTTATCCACTGTTTTTGCTGTGTTCTGTTTGATGCTTTTCTATCTTCTTGTTTTGCTGAGGTGAGAGAGACTGTGAGGAAGCTGAAGGGAGGAAAGGCAGCTGGGGTCTGCAGTATCAGTGCTGACATGCTGAAAGCCGGGGGTGACGCCATGACCCGTGGGCTGCATGCAGTGCTGTCTGCCGAGCGGCAGTCCAGTGCCATTCCTCTTGCCTGGAGTAGGGGGTTGGTTGTCCCCATCTTGAAACGGAAAGGGGACCGCACAGGACTGCAACAACCACCGTGGTATTACACTGCTCTCTGTTCCGGGCAATGTGCTCGCTCATTTGCTGCTGATGCGAAATCGATTTAATCTACTAAAGTGTTCGCGCCCGGTTAGTCAACATTTGACTGGATCCTAGCTCTTCACGTCTTCGTGGAACGCCGACTTGAGTTTCGACATGGGCTGCTCGCCAGGGGCGTATTTAGGACCTTGAAACATTGGGGGCTTAGCCCAGCCCAAAATGCTGGGTGGTCGGTCGCCCGCCAACGCAACACACATAACATTCAGGCCACAACACCCACCTCAGGACCCCTTAGCAACAACATTAGGGACCAGTAGTAACTAAATGTCGGGAGAGTCTTGTCTGGGAGGAACGAGGCTCCCTCGCAGCTAAGTAACATCGAGATAAGTATCGTAAGGGACATAACATATAAAGAAGGACCGAGTGCCCAAACAGTCGCCCTAGGACACCAGTGCTGGCACACGCATGGCGAGTCTCACCTGGGGAGAATGCGGCTCGCTCAGCGGCACAGTCTTGGTGGACTCGGGCGGCGTCGTGGGCCGTCCTCCAGGCTATCCTGCAGTGATGACGGGATACTTACCAAAAGCTCTTTCATCCATAGGAAATATCAAAACCTTGCTTTTTCTAATTCTTCCAGAGGCACTTAGCCAAAAATATATCCTCCAATTTCACTTCCTCATCCTTCCCTCCTCTCCTTAACCCTGACGGCAGCACCGCCGTCTCATCTATCTCTAAGGCTGAACTCTTCTCTCAAACTTTCTGTAAAAACTCCACTCTGGACGATTCTGGGCATATTTCTCCTACTCATCCCCCCTCTGACTCCTTTATGCCTGTCATTAAGATCCTTAAGAGTGATGTTTTCTATGCCCTCTCTGGCCTCAACTCTCAGAAGGCTTATGGACCTGATGGAGTGCCTCCTATTGTCCTTAAAAACTGTGCCTCCGTGCTGACACCCTGCCTGGTCAAACTCTTTCGCCTCTGCCCGTCAACATCTACCTTTTCTTCCTCGTGGAAGTACGCCTTCATACAACCTGTGGCTAAGAAGGGTGGCCGTTCCAATCCCTCAAACTACCGCCCAATTGGAGTAAAATGATGTAAAAGAAACCTAAGACAATGAAGCATACATGATATAAACAAAACCTAAAGCAGTGTAGCAAAAAAAATATAAGAGAAACCTGAAACAAGTGAGTGAAAGACTAAGACAGCGATATTAGAATTACTACTTACAGAACACACATATAGTATTAAAATTAGAGAGGAAGATCTTGGTGTAACATGTGATCTTTGAGGCTTCTCATAATTAAACGTAGACACATTTCCTTTATTTCTGATGCACGGAAGCAAGGCGTTCCATGCTCGCGGCCCTCGGACCAGCACTGATCTCTGGCCGCAGTCAGCGTTAGTTAGTTCTGGGTACATACAAAAGGTCTTGTTGCCTCGTGCTCCGCTGATCGACATGGCTTACAATGGAGAGGGTGAGAAGCCAATTAGGATATTTGTTAGAAAAAATATTATCCATAAATATTCATTGTTCATAATCACCTTTTTTTTCTGACATTAGCCTGAACCACTACGGACTGGGGCCGACAATCAGGGCCGCCAAGAAAGCCTACCATCGCCACAGTACGAAGAAAAAAGTAACGCTTTCACCTGTCAACTAGACGCAGTCTCCCAAACACCTGTCCCCCATTCCCTGACAACACCCAGCTGTCACCTACGCTAAACATCCTCGGTGTATCCTTAACTCAGAATCTTAACTGGGAACTTCATATCTCTTCTCTCGTTTAATCAGCTTCCTCGAGGGGATGAATAAGAGAACCATGATATCCAGGCTGGGCCGACCATCAGGACCCACCGGAATGAAGCCTTGAACCGTCCATCAGGATCCACCAGGAAGAAGCCTACCGGCGCAATAGGCCGCGACGTAAAAAAAATAAAAATAAATAAATAAATAAAAAAGGAAGGATATGAACGGTGATGCAGGAAGAGGGGACTATGAAAACACGTGGCAGCAGTATAGGAACAATCAAAGGGAGGTTAAGTGACTCATTAGGAAGGCGAGGGTAGAGACAGAGAGGGAGATAGTAGAGGAACTCAGGGAGAAGGGAGAGAAGGGGGGAAGAGACTGGTATGCCTTCCTGAGGGGGGAAGAAAATAGTGAACAGCCCAACGTAGAAGAAATAGTAGTGGGAAACAGAGTAGTGAAAGGGGAAGAAGAAATAAAAAGGGAAATCAAAAACTTCTGGGAGGGAGATAGCGGGGTGAGTGAGCCTGCAGAGTTAGGGGAGGTGCACTTGGAATCTAGCAGGAAAATATTTGAGGCTATGGGGGACTGCTTCAGTAGGGAAGAGATCAGGGAATTTGTAAAGAAACTCAAGGCTAGGAGAGCAACAGGGAGGGATGGGATTCCTAATGAATTCTATACGGAAGGAGGGCCAGGTGTAATAGAGGGGCTGTATAGGTTGCTTAGAAAGATTTGGTTAGAGGGAAAAGTGCCGGGAAAGTGGAACGATGGTGGGGTGACTCTGCTACACAAAGGGGGGCAGAAGAGTAATAAAGAGTTATAAAAAAAACTATAGGCCCATAGCTGTCATAGACACAATAGGAAAGATTTTCAATGGTCTACTTAGTGATAGGATGAGTAGATGTTGGGAAAGAAACAGGGTAATGGGGGAGGAACAGAATGGTTTTCGTAAGGACAGAAGGGAGGAGGACATGTTTGTAGTTAACACGGGGATTGAAAGATTGAAAGGAACGGGGAAGGGGGGGGGGGAAGGTATATCTTGCTTTCCTTTACATAGAAAAAGCGTATGATAGGGTAAATAGGGGTTTGTTAAGTCTATTGTTGACTAGGATAGGAGTGAGTGAGAGGGTAGTAGGGATAATAGATAGCATGTATGAGAACACACGGGCAGTATATAACCTTGGGGATATAGAGACAGGGTGGGTCAACAGCCGTAGAGGGGTTAGGCAAGGGTGTGTGCTGTCCCTGCTACTGTTCGGGCTGTCAATAGTTCACCGTCACTGTTTGTTAAAGGTCCAACTCCACTTCTGATCTCCTTCCTATTATTAATATATCTGAAGAAGGATTTCGGATTATTTTTACAGTTGGCTGCAATATTTTCTTAATATCTCCGCTTTGCCTGATATACTAACCCTTTTACTCGCCGCCTGGCTTCATGATAAAATCTAATGTTCTCGGGCGTGCTTTGTTCTTTCTTTAGCCTGTAAAACAATTTTCTCTCCTTAACCGAGTGTTTAATTTCGCTATTAAACCAAGGTGGGGTTTTATTATAATGGGACAAATGTGTTCTGCTGAGTGAGTAAATGATTTTTGAAGTTTAGCCAGGCTTCTTCTACGTTGCCATCATCTGATAGTTGTATTTCTGTTAGTTTTTCTCGGATTTTCAGTCACTGTTGTTTGAGCTCTAACGTCGACGAGCACTAATTTATGATCGCAAGAACCGAGGTGTTCTCCTACCGTGACATTTTTGACTAGGTTATTTTTATTTTATTGGGTCGCTATAACAAGGTCTAGTATGTTATTTTGTCGGGTTGGTTCAGTAACCATTTGGCTTAGGTAATTTTCTTCTAAAAATTCGATCATTCTTTGTAACTTGCCTTCTGTACCTGACAGTGCCGCCCAGTCAATATGAAGGAGATGAAAGTCTCCTAATATCAGTGAGTCGCTGTTATTAAGTGACTGCCTTAAAACGCTGTACATTTCACCATTTTCGAGTGATTGCCCCGGTGGCCTGTAGATGACGGGGGTGGAGAGAGAGAGAGAGAGAGAGAGAGAGAGAGAGAGAGAGAGAGAGAGAGAGAGAGAGAGAGAGAGAGAGAGAGAGAGAGAGAGAGAGAGAGAGAGAGAGAGAGAGAGAGAGATTGCAGATAATGTTGTAATACTTTATCTATGTGTCAATCTGTTTTGTCTGTGTGTGTGTGTGTGTGTGTGTGTGTGTGTGTGTGTCCCTCAAGTCACCACTCACCCTGCTACTACTACTACTACTACTACTACTACTACTACACTAAAATTAGACAGAGAGAGAGAGAGAGAGAGAGAGAGAGAGAGAGAGAGAGAGAGAGAGAGAGAGAGGTGAAGGACGTTGGGAAAGGCCTTTATCCTGCACTGACCTACTATAACAATGATGATGATGATGATGATGATGATGATGATGATGATGATGATGCAAGCCTTAGCGTCACCTTCGTCTATCAGTCTGTTAAGTAATCCCTGCAATAGCTGAGTCATGGGCCGGGGCAAGGATGAATGAAAAATAAATAAATAAATAAATAAATAAACAATAATAATAATAATAATAATAATAATAATAATAACAATAATGTATCCTTTTGCTTTATTGTTTCTAGTTTCTCTTTCAACGATAAGTGTATTGCATCATTTTTTTTCTCGTTTCTTGAAAAAAAAAATATATGGCCCAGACGTTTTTGGTTCAACTCTTTCGTAAGGCCACAAAGGAGTTTAGTCGGGTTCCCATGAGTGTTTTTTTACGTTCATGGTGCAGAAGCCTTGTCAAACCACCCCCAGGCTCATAAAACTACCCATGGATATACTAACACAACCTCTACCAAAGCCTTATAAGGTGTGAGTGTGTGAGCCCGAAGTGTTTGAGAATGTGGGTCTAATTAAGAGTGTACTGCATCGTGGTATTGTTTCTGGTTTATATAACAGCGATAAGTACGCTACATCATTTTATTATTTCTGGTTTCTCTAATAACAAACGTAATTGACTGCTCTTTCGGCCACCTCTTCGGATTCTTTACAGGAGCAGCGAGTAGCGGGCTTTTTTGTGTGCCCTTGTGCTGTCTCCTTTGCTGTAAAAAAAAATAGATTAATCCTATGCTACATCATTTTGTTTCTGCTTCCCTTTAACAACGATACGTATACTACATCGTTTTATGCTCTGAAAATGTTTGCCCTTTTTGTTCCGTGTCTTACTCTTCTGCAAGGCTCGTTCATTTCCTTCAACACACTGGCTTAGGCGGATCAACTAGAGGTTAGGCATTTAGACATGTCGGGGCTCACACACACACACACATATGGTAAGGCTTTGGTAGAGGTTGTGTTAGTATTGCCATGTGTAGTTTTATGAGCCTAGTGATAGTTTGACAAGGCTTTTACACCATGAATGTGAAGAAAAAAAAACAGGAGAACCCGACACCCACCCATATTTAGTTAGGGTTTCGTAGAGATTGCCACGGGTAGTTTTATGAGCCTAGTAATAGTTTGACAACGCTTCTGCACCATGAATGTGAAAAAAACGAGAACCCGCCTATTCTGCTTTCGGGCCTCGGGAAATAGTTGTGAGAGCCGAAAGCGTCTGAGAGTTCGGGTCTTGGACATTTCGGGCCTCACACACCCACATTTAGTTAGGGTTTCGTAGAGATTGCCACGGGTAGTTTTATGAGCTATAGTGATGTCTGATAAGGCTTCTGCACCATGGGCGAGAAAGAAACTTATGAGAATCCGGCTATTCTGCTTTTGGGCCTTGGGAAATATTTGCTGTGAGCCGAAAGCGTTTCAGAGTACGGGTACATGGACATTTCGAGGTTCACACACCTACATTTAATATAAGCTTTAGTAGAGGTTCACCCGGGTATCCCTCATCTTGCGGCCCTAAAAATGACAGTTCGGCTGCTTCACCTCAATGAGTGGGAGCGGGCCGTGTCGACTCCACCAATTCTACCTCCATGCCTCGAACTCAGCGAGGCAATATGACGTCATCTCCTTGCCACGCCTCTCCACGCCTGAACAGACTTGTTATGATTAGTCTTTGAGTTTGACAAGGCTTCTGCATCACGAGCGTGAAAGACACTCATGAGAACCCGACTTATCCCTGTGGCCTTGGAAAATCGTTGTTGTGAGTGCCGAAAGCGTGTGAGTACGAGCCTAAAATGTTTCTGGGCTCGATCCTCTGGCCCTTAGCTTGGGTGTCTTAAGCCCATTACCAAATGACCACTATCACTATGTAGGAATTTAATCGTTGTTCTTATCATAATTATTCGCTGATACTGAATTAACTAGAGTTCAAATGATCTGAATTCCTCGTGTCCGTATCACTAGGCTCATACAACTACCCGTGGAAATACCAACATAACCTCTTCTAAGACCGTATCAAATTCGGGTGTGTGTGAGAGCCGAAATGTCTAAGGGACGAATATCCAGACGCTTTCGGCTTTCACAATAAATACTTCCAAAGGCCACAAACTAGATCAGTCGGGTTCCCAAGAGTGTTTTTTTTTTCTTCACGATCAGGGTGCATAAGCCTCGTCAAACTATCACTAGGACCATACAACTACCCATGGAAATACCAACTCTGTATCTACCAAAGCCTTATCAACTGTGGCTGTGTGAACCCCGATTGAGATTCTGGCTGTTGGTGTCGTCAGTAAATACGCTGAGGTCATGTGCTATTTGTATGCCTCTCATTCTTACCTCGCTCTCCTTTTCTCGTCTCTGTTTCTCTTCACCTTTTCCTTCTTGTATCTCCTTTTTCATCGTCTTCTGCCCTCTCGTCAACCCTTCCTCTCACCCTCGTTTTCTTTCTGCTTCTAACTCCTGATGGTCAATGTGTGTCAGTGTTCATTCACCGTGTGTAGGCGAAGAATAACTTGCTTGAAGAGTGAATTTTTGGAAGAATAACTTGTTTGAACGCTTACTTGAAGAATAACATGAAGGATTATTTGTTTGAAGAATAACTTGTTTAATTTATAGATGAAGAATAACTTGGTCATATCGTTATTTAGTGCCAGCATCTGTCTTACTTACTGGTTTTGAAGATAGATAGCTTATGTACTCTGTCTTACTTACTGGTTTTGAAGATAGATAGCTTATGTACTCTGTCTTACTTACTGGTTTTGAAGATAGATAGCTTATGTACTCTGTCTTACTTACTGGTTTTGAAGATAGATAGCTTATGTACGCCTCCCCATTCCGTGCTGCCTCTTCTATTACCCATTTTTGTGTTATGTTCTCACGGTGCGGTTCAACGAATGACGTGTTATCCTTGCTCTGTTACGTAAGGTGTTATCCCCGGTGAATGTTATTGTGTGTGATGATAGGTTAGTTGTGTGTGTGTGTGGTTATTCGACTGTAGAAATATTAGACTGCCTACCTTACTGCCTACCTTTCTTCATACATACCGTCTTGCCTGTAACTACCTCACTTACCCCTACCTACCTACCTATCTACTTACAGTTCTTCTTCCTTACAGTTATTCCCTCCTTCCGTCCTTCCTTCGTACCTAACAACATACTTTTCTTCCTTCCATCCTTTTCTCTTTACTTTCTTTCTTCCTTCCTTCCTTCATTCATTCATTCATTCTTTCCTACCTACCTACCTATATCCACCCACCCACCCACCCACCCACCCACCCACCCACCCACCCACCCATCCACCCACCTACCCACCCACCCACCCATACCCACACCCACCCACCCACATTCATACATACATACATACATACTTATCTACTTACATACATGCATACATACATACGTGCATACATACATACATCATACATACATACATATCTACATAAATACATACATACATGCATACATACATACTTGCATGCATACTTACATACGTACATGTATGCCTACATATAATGGGCAAACACACACACACACACACACACACACACACACACACACGTAGTACAAAACCACGAGATAAGATACGGAAATTAGAGCAAGGATCAAGGCTGAGAGAGAGAGAGAGAGAGAGAGAGAGAGAGAGAGAGAGGCAGGCTCGCAGAGAAACTGACAAATACTAGAAATCTGCAGTACACACACACACACACACACACACACACACACACACACACACACACGTACACACAGAGAATATACTTCAATGTGAAAACATATTTAAGAAACAAAAATCATAAATCTCTCTCTCTCTCTCTCTCTCTCTCTCTCTCTCTCTCTCTCTCTCTCTCTCTCTTATAGTTTTTTTTCCTGTAGGCGTCCTGAGAGAGAGAGAGAGAGAGAGAGAGAGAGAGAGAGAGAGAGAGAGAGAGAGATGAAGAAAGAATAGACGGAAAAGAAGAAGGAAAATAAGAGAGAGAGAGAGAGAGAGAGAGAGAGAGAGAGAGAGAGAGAGGGTATAGATTGCGTCATAGCCATCACATGCTCGTCGTTTCAATCCATTCAACTGACACTGACTTAGACTCAAGCCAACACACACACACACACACACACACACACACACACACACCATTTGTTTCCTCTATTCCTCCACCTCTCTCTCTCTCTCTCTCTCTCTCTCTCTCTCTCTCAAGCATCGAGGAATTTATAAATTTACCCTGAGTGTTTTAATCCTATTCCCGTTTTCTTTCAAGGCTGGTATTTGCAAACGCTTCCACAATTCACACCAACAATTTCCAATGGCCGAAAAAGAGATCAACCGTGTTCTAATGATTGTTTTCTTGGGTCCACGGACAAGAGGAAGGGTTAAACTATCACTAGGGCCATTAAACTACCCCTGGAAATGCACACAACACCTACGAAAGCCTTGTCAAATGTGTGTGTTCCTGGGCACCAAGAGGTTGAAGAGTACGGGCTTGAGTGTTGCAGTGAAGCGCTGTAATGAGAGGCGTTGGTTGGGTTTGAATGGCGGGTGACATGCCGCTGTGGTGACTCACGTACTGCGGAGAGAGAGAGAGAGAGAGAGAGTAGGGGGTGGGTGTGGAAGGGGTAAGGATCGTCTTCAACGTCTTCACTCGCTCGCCAGCTCTCTCTCTCTCTCTCTCTCTCTCTCTCTCTCTCTCTCTCTCTCTCTCTCTCTCTACTACTACTACACACACACACACACACACACAGAGAGAGAGAGAGAGAGAGAGAGAGAGAGAGAGAGAGAGAGAGAGAGAGAGAGAGAGAGAGAGAGAGAGAGAGAGAGACTTAGCACGTACGAAATAAGAATATAGAATAAGAAATTATAGAAGAAAGAAAGAAAGAAAAGAACGATAATAGTAGTAATGATGATAACAGAAAGAGAGAAAGAAAGAAGAAAAAGAAGAACGATAATAATAATAATAATAGTAATAATAATAATAATAATAATAATAATAATAATAATAATAATAATAATAATAAAAATAACAGTAATGTCGGGCACTTTTCCCACGGTCAGGATCCAGGAAGTGATTTAATTAGGTTTTGGGGCGACGCAGGTGAACGATGGGACTCATCTGTGCCCTGAGGAGGAGGAGGAGGGGGAGGAGGAGGAAGAAAGCTAAGGAGAGGAAGGTTCTGAAGAGGAGGAGGAATAGAAGGAAGAAAGATGAAGAAAGTACGAAGAAACAGAAAACAAGAGAGAAGAAGAAGGAGCATAATGATAATAATAATAGGAAGGAGAAGAAGAAGGAAGAAGAAGAAAGGTAAGAAGAGGAGGAGGAAGAGGAGGAGGAGGAGGAGGACGTAAGGAAAGTTAAGATGAGGAGGAGAAGGAGTGGAAGGAAGAAGAAATAAGAGGAAGACGAAACAGAAGAAGAAGAACAAGAACAAGAAGAAAAAGGAAACAGAAGGGCAGGAGGAGGAGGAGGAGGAGGAGAAGAGAAAGATGAGAAGGAAGAAGTGAAAAAAAGAGGAACAAAAAGATGTGGAGGAGGAGGAGGAAGAGGCAGAGGATGGATGATATCAATAGAGGAGGAGGAGGAGGAGGAAAAAAATAACTAAGAAGAGAAGAGGGGAAGATTTAGAGAAAGGGGAAGTATAGAGAATTAAGAAAAAAGGAAGTAAGAGAAGGAATAAAAGAAGAAAAAGAAAAAAACAAATGATAGTAACAAGATTATAGAATGGATATCAGTGTGATAGGATCGGAGCAGAGGAGGATGACGAAGATGATTTTCAGGGGTTGAGAAACTTGCCATACGAGGATAGACTTAGCCATTTCAATCAGCATTCTCTACCTAGGCGAAGGGTGCGAGGAGACTTGATCGAAGTTTCTAAATACATGAAGGGATTTAATAAGGGGAATGTTGATAAGGTTTTGGTGGTAAAAGAGCCGGGCAGGACACGTAGCAATTGGTTTAAGTTGGATAAATTCGGATCCAACAAGATCGTAGGCAAGAATTGGTTTACTAACAGAATGGTGGATGAGTGGAAGAGTTTTGTCATTCATGGTGTGAGTGCCCATACGATAGATGCATTCAAGAAGAGGTTAGCAGGAGAATGAGTAGTGAGGAATGAATGGATAGTG